>NW_019272018.1:6545283-6683254 GCF_002738345.1 Cucurbita maxima
AAGTTGCTCAAATGTACCCTTACGCAAGTGCCGCATCTCATAGCTCAGCATGTGAGCATACACGTCGCTGACAGTGTATACATCTGTTCTGGTTGTAATGCTTGTGACTAGAGGATCATAATCTGGACCAAGTCCTTGCAGCATGTAGGCGATGAGTTCTTCATCCTCTATTCGCTTGCCAATGGCAGCAAGTGTATCACCAAGATGTTTTACTTTACGAAAGTAGTCAGCAATTGTCATGTCCTTTTTCTGGATAGTAGAGAGTTCCATACGGATCTGCATTGCTCTTGCTCGAGATGTGGAAGCAAATTGTCGCTCCAGCGTAATCCAGGCTTCTCGTGCAGTGGTGATTCCAACCATCGTGCTGAGAACCTCCTCAGTGACTGATGAGTTGATGAGGCTGAGTACCAGCTGGTCCTGGGGGTACCAGACTGTGAACTCAGGGTTGATGATAATTTTGCGATTCCCTGTTTCTTCACTTGGTTCAACGGCGATCGTCTGGCTTGGTGCAGGCATGGATCCATCCACAAAACCAACAAGGTTTTGGCTACGCAAGTAGGGAAGGATTTGGGTAGACCACAGTAGATAATTTTCTTGTGTAAGCTTAACACTAATCACCTGACTGATCGACGGAGAAGACATTGTGTTGATTGGGATTGACATGTTTAACAGCAGAGGCTATGGATCTCGTGGATCTTATTTCTGCTCTGATACCATATCAAGTTTATGCAAAACTGTGCCTCACACTATTGAGGACATATTCTATTTATATTGGCAAAAGATTAACTAATAGATCCGATTTCATAGGAAACTAACGAAGTAAGCCTATTCTTATGGCATGACTAACTTCAAGCTATTCTAATGGATTGACCAATTCTAACATAGATGATTGTTTGGAGCTTTATTCTGATGCGATTCCGACGCTGAAAGAATGTAAAAGGGAGTATAAACAGAAGCGTTTTAGTGATGCAAATGTGAAGGTTAGTTCAATCATGGAAGCTCCTTCAACTTGTGAAGATGGGTTTCATGAAAAACAAGGCGTGGGTTCACCGTTGACTAAGAGTAATAAGAATGTGTTTCAGTTAGCTGCGTTGACTCTCTCCATCGTCAACATGAATATGCATCTTCAATGAAATTTTATGTTATTCCTCTATTAAATATATGGCATATATGTGTAAGTGGAGAAGATGTGAACTTTTGATTCGTGTCTATTAAGTCTTTCGTTCGTTGGATTATTATATAAAAGTTATGGTACTCGGTACATGAATGAATTGAAGCCACAACTAAACGAGAGAAGTGTTCATACGACATAATAATCCGAATAATCTAGACTACCCATCTAACCGTCCAAACCCACCACTCCGTACTCTTATAAGGAATGTGTTGGCATGCTATTTAGTGTCTAACTCTGAGGTCTCGCTTTGATATCATTTGTAACAGCTCAAGTTTACCACTATTAGATATTGTTCATTTAGTTCATTATGTATTATCGTATGCCTCATGATTTTAAAATGCATCTAATAGTGAGAGGTTTTCACGCTCTTATAAGAAACGTTTAGTTATACTCTTCAACCAATGTGAGATCTCATAACACAATCGTTTAGTTTTTAGAAAACTGAAAAATTTTAGTGCAGTTCACGGGTTGATCAAGTTTTATCGGATTAACTCAACCAACCTGAAAATAGGATTCACGATCTAAGCCAACTCTACATTTAAGATTGTAATGTAATCAAATGTAGTGATGTGTTCTCACTTGTAAGAGATTTGAGTCATAAATAATTATGAATTTTTTAAAATAATAATTAAAAAAGGCCAGAATTTTGGGTTGATCATTGATAGATTAAATGAATGATTTAAGGTTGAAAGAGGATAACTTAAGAAGAAGGAGAAGCGTGATTGAAGTTACAGTCAGCTTTGGAATTGCTTTTGCACGTAACTTGTCCTTGAGGAAATGGCTAACTTAATCTTCCAATGGACTGTTCGTATCTCATCAAAGCGAGAGTGGAATTGATTCGAGGTTGATTTCAGTGGCGTTCAGCTTAAGCTTCTGAATGTTGTTCTCCTTATAATACCTTCATTTCTTCGCGCCTTCTTCTTCTTCTTCTTCTTCTTCTTCTTCTTCAATTTCATGGATTCAATGATGGAGGATCGATCGGAGATTGCCTTCTTTGACGTGGAGACGACTGTTCCGAGCCGGCAAGGGCAGGGATTCACAATTTTGGAGTTCGGAGCAATTCTGGTGTGCCCTCGGAAGCTGGTTGAGTTAGAGAGCTATTCCACTCTCGTTCGACCCTCACATCTCTCCCTCATTTCCTCCTTATCGGTGCGATGCAATGGCATAACTAGAGACGCCGTCCTTTCCTCCCCCACTTTCGCCCAAATTGCCCACAAGGTTTACCACATCCTTCACGGTACTCTCTTTGTTCTCTCGCGCGATGATACTCATATCTTCCTTGATCATTTTATGTGTGCCTGCGTCTGAGTTTCCAATATTGTTGTGTAGGGCGGATATGGGCAGGCCATAACATACTCAGATTTGATTGTGCAAGAATAAGGGAGGCCTTTGCACAAATTGGTATGCCACCACCACAACCCAAAGGAACTATTGATTCATTGGCCTTGTTGACAAAAAAGTTTGGAAGGAGAGCTGGCGACATGAAGGTAAAAAAACTCTTTCTCCTCTTGCATTCTTGCTGTGTTCTCCTCGTGTTTATATAAAATTCGAATGAACTTTGAGCTTGGAGAGGGAAACGATTGCCAGCTAGAACGCTGGGCCTTGAAGGAGGTGGATTATAAGATCCCACATCGGTTGGGAAGGAGAACGAAACATATTTTATAAGGGTGTGAAAACTTCTCCCTAGTAGATGCATTTTAAAATCGTGAGACTAACGACAATAGGCTTAAGTGGACAACATGCTAGTAGTGGGCTTGAATTATTATAAATGGTATCAGAGCTAGATATCAGGTGGTGTGCCAGCGAGAATGCTAGGACCTCAAGGGGGTGGATTGTGAGATCCCACATCGGTTGGAGAGTAGAATGAAACATTACTTATAAGATTGTGGAAACCTCGCCTTATAGATGCGTTTTAAAACCTTGGGGCTAATGAAAATACATAACGGGCCAAAACGAACAATATTTGCTAGTAGTGGGCTTGAACTGTTATAAATGGTATCAGAGCTAGATATTGGGGGATGTGCTGGCGAGGACGCTGGCCCCCAAGGGAGGTGGACTATGAGATCCCACATCAGTTGGAGAGTAGAGGACGCTGGCCCCCAAGGGAGGTGGACTATGAGATCCCACATCAGTTGGAGAGTAGAACGAAGCATTCCTTATGAGAGTGTGAAAACTTCTCCCCAGTAGATGTGTTTTGAAAGAGTAAGACTGATGACAATACATAATGGGGCAAAACAAACAATATCGGCTGATGATAGGGTTGAGTTGTTATAAATAGTATCTAGAGGGTGGATTATGAGATCTCACATTAACAGGAGAGGAGAACCAAATATTCCTTACAAGGGTGAGAAAATCTCTCTTTAGTAGATGCGTTTTAAAACTGTGAGGTCGACGACAATCATAACGAGCCATGGATCTTCTTGATATAATGGCTTTTGACGTTTCTTTTCCACTGTAGATGGCTACTCTTGCTACCTATTTCGGGATAGGACAACAAACACACAGGTAATTCTTCAAACTTGCTACCAATTTTTGAACTTAAATCAAAGGAGCAGTTTCTATTTATCTGATTTTGTCTGTGTAATTCTCCAGGAGTTTGGATGATGTCAGGATGAATCTCGAAGTTCTAAAGTATTGTGCAACTGTCTTGTTTCTGGTAATCTATAAATGTAAAACGATCCATTCATTATTTGCAGTTTAGATCAGCTCGGTAGCATTAGCTTTGCTCTTATATTGACCATTTTATGTTAGAAAAGCATGGTGGGTTAGAGTTAAAACTGTTGTGTCTGGCTACAGGAATCAAGTCTCCCTGAGAACAATTTGGTTCCTCCAAACGCTGTTACGAGGCGTCGTGCTGGAATATCGTCCCGACACAGAGTTGGTTCGAATAAGAGTACTCACTCGTCGAGTTCAAGGATATCTCTAACAGATGAACAAGGGGAAGCTCATCCGATATTGTCCCTTGTAACTTGCAGCTCTGAAGATGGAACCTCAAATCTGGCTGAATCTGATGCAACTGAATCAGATTCTTTTAACATGAACTCTTTCAGTGACCAAATAACAGGTGAATCACTTGGAACAGACATCAGCATGGAAGAAGAACATGTCTCAGTATCTCCTGAATTCTTGGAGCCAGATCAGGTCTCTATTCCCTCCATCACTGCTTCTTTCATTCCATTCTTTCGTGGCAGCCAAAGAATACAATTATTGCACAATGACGCCTGTTTACTGCTTCTTTGCAATAATCTGAAAGTTCGGTTTGGCATAAGCACAAAATTCACTGATTACGCTGGACGTCCAAGGCTGAGTTTTGTGGTTGATGTACCACCAAGTTTATGCAGGGTTCTTGAAGCATCTGATGGTGTGGCTCAGAGATTATTTTCAGATTCTGGTAGTGGCTCTGAGTGGAGGCCTGTCGTGGTGAGAAAGGATGGTTATTTCAACTACCCGACCATGAGATTACAGTAAGTCACACTCCCATCTGATAATTTGTGAGACCGTATACCGGTTGGAAAGGGTAACGGAGCATTCCTTGTAAGGGTGTGGAAACCTCTCCCTAGCAGATGCATTTTAGAACTTTGAGGTTGACGGTGATACGTAACGGCCAAAGTGGACCATATCTGCTAGTGGTGGGCTTGGGTTGTTACAAATGGTATCAGAGCCAAAGGTGGTGTGCCAGTAAGGACCCTGGCCCCCTAATGGGGTTGGATTGTAAGATCCCACCTCGGTTGGAGAGAGAAACAAAACATTCTTTCTAAGGGTGTGGAAACCTCACCCTAGCAAACGTATTTTAAAATTGTGTAGGCTGAAGTGAACAATATATGTTAGCAGTGGCATTGAGGTGTTACATCATTTGACAATGTATAAACAGACTACGATCACTTAAACGAGGGAAAAGGAAGAGAGAAAAAACAAGTCCAACATATGATCTTCATGCTAGCTTGCTTCAAATCCATTCATCTGCTATAATAGTTCATAAATTTGTCTCCTTGCTCAGTTTGTAATGGATATTAAACCTCTTCCTCCACAGTATTCCAAGCGCAGTAAGTGGAGATACAGCCACTTATGCTACAGAGATGTTGAAAAAGGAACCATCAGGTGCTGCACAAAGGCTGATATTCAACAGATTTGATGCTGCAGGGCTTGAAAGGTTGATCAACCCTGGCGCCATCTTAGATGCATTCATATCCTTGGATACATATGACTATCAACAGAGTGCAGGCATTAGATTGGTAGCCAAAAAGTTGATCATCCATTCCTAGCATTGGTAAATAGAGTTGTGCAGTTACTGAAGTACCCCTGTTCTTATATTATGCTTACTTCACTTACTAACTTGTCCATATAAAAAGCTAAAAACTCCTATACTCGTACATACGCGTCTATCTCGTTATTTTACTATGAGTGAAATCTATCAGCCATTATAATTATTATTAATTAGGTTATAGTCTTTCGATAAATTACGTGCATTTCAAAAATAGAGTTAATTGGTAATAGATTTCAATACTCCATCGGAGATAGAAATATTAGATTAAAATGTTTAAGAATGAAAATTAATACCATTTGAATTATAAGTTTAAATTTATAATTTAAAAAAATTGAATTTTTAATTTAAATTTATAATTATAATTTTTTAAATGCGATAATAATAATAAAAGGCAAAATAATTTAAATATTTTTGTGGGAAAAATTGGAAACACAGCCATAGATTCATTCCACATCTGGGAAAGATTTGTGATCGACGTGCCTTGTTTTCCATCTCTACCAAACTATCCGTTGATTTTATACTGAAAATTTGCTCTCCGCATTTTTCTCTCGCCGCTTCCTCTCTCTCCTCCACGTCAGACTCTCGCTAATCTGCGCCTCTCGTCTCTCTTCGACCACCGCCCACTCCTTTCGCATTCCCGCGATTGTCTTCCCTCCGCGCACGTTAGTCGCAAAATTCTATCCAGTTAGAGAGCTCCGTTTTGGTGCTTTTGTGAACTTTTGTTTCTTTTGCTTCAACACCACCGGTGATTTCACTTGATCGAGGTCCGTGTTCTTCTTCCGCCGCCATCAATGTACTGGATGGAGCCATGGAATCTGGTGGTGGTTTTTGTTTGACTTCTAATTCGGCTTTGAGATATGTGTTTCGTGATCCCTAATTGGGGTATCTGGTACTATCTTCTTGTGGTTGATGGAAAAAGGGATTGATACATGCGGCCTTGTGCTGAGTTCTGTGTTTTCTATATTTGTGGGATCTGGTTGGTTGCGCTGGTGCTTGGGGTTGGAGCTTTGGGGTTGTAGCGTTTGGGGCGCGAACTTGGAACCCTAATGGTGGAAATGGGTTGCTCCAATACTGAATGTTTTCGGATGTGAATCCATGATTTAGTTGTTTTGATAAACATAGTTACTCTGTTTTGAACTGGCGTTGTGGGAGTTTTGAGCGGGTTGTGACGATGGAATGCAAAGAGATCAATTCCAACAAGGATTGTGGTGTTGGGGAAAGTAATAGGGGCGGTGGAGGAGCTGGATTTGTTGATAGGAGTAAGGTGAAGATTTTACTGTGTGACAATGACTCTAAGAGTTCACAAGAGGTTTTTACACTTCTTTTGCGATGTTCATATCAGGGTATGGCTTCATTTCATTGCTTTAGGTTTTGTTTCTTTCTCATTATAGATATGAGTTCAGTTATTCGTGTATTGAACTTTTTTCTTGTTTTGTATAAGTAGACATGTGAAGTTTGTTTTTACAGTCATTTCAGTACGATCAGCTAGACAGGTGATTAATGCCTTGAATGCTGAGGGACCAGATATTGATATCATTCTAACTGAAGTAGATCTACCTATGGCCAAAGGTATGAAAATGCTCAAATACGTCACGCGGGATAAAGAGCTGCGACGTATTCCTGTGATTAGTAAGTGACTCAGGGTAGCTACCTGCTGATAGTTCCTGATTATTAGCCTTCTAATGGAATGTGATCCTTATTTGGCTTTGTTTTGCGTTGGTTAGTGATGTCAGCGCAAGATGAGGTATCTGTTGTTGTTAAGTGCTTGAGGCTCGGAGCAGCGGACTATCTCGTGAAGCCTTTACGAACAAATGAGCTATTAAACTTGTGGACTCACATATGGAGAAGACGGCGCATGGTTTGTCTCCAGCAACTCGTTTCATTTCTCTCTGTTTTCATTGCACTTTCCTAGGATGTTTGTTGTTTTGGATCTGAATTCTTAGTTATGTCATAGCTTACTCTGAACAACAGATATTTCAATTATCTTTCATCTGGATGTGAATATAAGGGCTCTGCATAATACAATTCCATTTTTTGCGCTCTCCCTTTGAGGACTCGATAAAACCTTTCCCATTTTGTACTCTTACAAACTTCGTTCATCTTGTTTATTCGCAGCTCGGATTGACAGAGAAGCAAATTTTAAATTTCGACTTTGATTTGGCGACTTCAGATCTTAGTGACCGCAATACAAATAGCACTACTTTTCTCTCAGACGACACCGATGATAACACTCATAGGAGCATTAACCCAGAATTGGACATGCCCCATCAGGAAGATATGGTTAGTTTATTCATCTTCGTACTAAATCTTCAGACCTATGTGCTATATTGTTCTTTTATGTCTTAGGAGTTGAGACTTTCTGATTCCTTTTCAAATCTGGGGACTTCAGCATGTTCCATAAACCTTGTTCCAAAAGCCTTTTAAATTCCCTTTAGTTTGATAAACCCTGTTAACTCTCGGCAGTATGTTTATGATTTCTGTATTTCAATGTGAATTGCATCATGTTAGGCATTTTGGGAGGCTTGGAGCTTAATTTCTCTTATAAGTGTCGAATGAATCACCTTTATAAAGTTCCATATTTCCATTATAGTCTGCTGTTGCTGATGCCACTGCCATGGACCCTCCTGCGGCTGATTCATTGCAATTTCAGCCTAACGTGCATTTTATCGATGAAAACCATAACGGTTAGTAGACTGTTCATCTACCAACACATTTTTGTGGTTTATTTATATGTATAGGCAATGACACGGATCACAACTATCTTCAGGCCCTAAAAAGTGTAAACTGAAAATCGGAAAAATCAGAGAATCCTCTGCCTTCTTTACATATTGCAAACCTAATGCATTGAAAAGCAACTTTCAAGCACCACCTGCTCAACAATTGAGAAGGGAAGAGAACCCTCTATCATCTGAAACTGATCAACTGGTATCTACTGACCATTGTGAAACTGGAAATGCCTGTACAAGTTATTCGCAAGGAGATGGTTGTCGGAGTAGTATCAGTGTTCCTGATTCTTGGTCTATGGAGATGTCTAGCAGTCCTCAAACGTTCCAATTTTCTCAACCAATGAGCCATGATGAAGAAAAGCTACAATTTTCTCAACAAATGAGCCATGATGAAGAAAAGCTATCTCAGGTGGTTGAGCATCCGAGAGACGAGTCTCGACCCGCTGGATTACTGACTCAAACAAAGTATCCCTTTTATCTGCCTGGAGGCACGAATCAAGTTTTGATACCGCCATCTACAGACTTCTACCACTGCAAGAATCAACATGATGGGCAAAATCATGTGACTGCAGCTGCAATGCCACAGTACAGTCATTTTCATCATTTCCCTCTTGCATCTGGGATGCCCCCATTTCCATATTATCCACTCAATATATGTTTGCAACCCAGTCAAATGCCTAGTTCTCATCCATGGCCGCCATCATTTGGAAATTCATCCTCCACCGAAGTGAAACTGAGTAAAGCTGATATAAGAGAGGCTGCTTTGATTAAATTTAGACAAAAGAGGAAAGAGCGATGCTTTGATAAGAAAATTAGGTACGAAAACCGTAAACAACTAGCTGAGAAGAGGCCTCGCGTGCGAGGACAATTTGTGAGGAATGGAGCAAATGTTGATCTCAACGGGCAACCTTCTTCAACTGGCAATGACAACGACGACGACGAAACGCTCTAAGAGATACCTTTCTAGAATTCCAGGCACATGAGAGCAGAATTGTCTAATAAATGATAACCCCCACGAAGGGTTTTGCTGCGCCTGGAGGGTAATCTGAGCTAAAAGGAAGAAATGATATAAGGTATCCAAGTTACCTTCTATATACTAATCGACTTGGTTGACAGTACCTGTGGCTCTGTTGATGGGGATCTGAAGGCATGAACAAATTATACAACTATGTGAGCCTTGCATCGAGATCACAAGCTGCTGGTCGATTTTGAAGATCATTCAGTTATTTATGTTTCTAATCAACAGTTCATGCTTACATATGAACAGAGGAGTAGACTTCATACTTTTCTGGAGAAATTTCTGTTACCTGTAGGAATATTTTTTAAAGAGAGAACGCTTCGAAATTTTACATTGAAATGAATTTACCCTTCCCCTTAAATTCGAGTTAATTGGTTCCTTATTGCGCTCATATAAAAGTCACCTGCAATAAAAATTTGTCCAGCAGTAATACCAATGTCGAACGGAGTCGAACCAAAGAGGCTTGGAACGAAAGGAATGCTGATGCTTAAGCGGCTGATTTCCAAATTGTTTTCACTTGGTTTTACTGCTGTCGATTCCTAGCCAATCAAGTAGCGAGATGAATTTATCCCAGAGAAGTAGTTAGAAATCCAGAGCGATACGATCAAATTCCATCATACAATTTGGGGACTGATTTACCGTTTAATTATTACGGTTCGATCTGAGAATAGGGTGTTCGTCCCCAGGAGCATACATCGAAGAAATCAAGGTAAGCGCCGTGTCCATAGAATCATTGCATAAATTTCCAGTGTTTTAATGTCCTTAAAACCTCGGTTTAAGTTGGTCCCCTGAAAGCCGATTATGAGAAGTTAAGCCGTTGTTCTCCGAGCTCTGTACAATGCAATGCACGCATGCCATGTGTTCGACGATATTCCGCCGAGAATATGCGTCTCAGTGTTGAAGTTAAAATGCCATGGATTCTTTATGCAACCCATCTGCACCCAGAATCGCTTATGCTCCCATCACTCCACCGGTTACAATGGCGCTTCTGTGCTAGAACTGTGTAAAATAGTTTCATGCTCGATCGGTGGGCTAGATGAATTGGAAGCCAGTCTGAACAGATGTACAGTATCCTTGACATCTTCACTCGTTACCCGGGTTATGGATTCTTGCAAAAACGAAGCTCCCACTAGAAGGGTGCTTAGATTTTCTTGTGGTCTCTCAAGAATTTGAAACATGATTGGGTAGATGAAGATGTCAATCATGCCATCCGCTTATTTGCTCAGAAGAAGGACTACACTGCCATTGTAACCGTGCAATAGAGGGCCAGACCTTCAGTCTTGTGGCTGAGGCTTGATATCTGGCACAATGAGTCGCATCTATATAAGCCTTCTATATGGAGGGTCAATTCAGAAGAACACTAAAGAACAAGTAGGATACTGAAAGAAATGAAGCCTGATGGAACCATGCCAGATTTGTTCTGCTACAACACTTCCCTTAGGTGCCTTTGCGAGCATAATCTTAAGAAAAATCCTTCAGGTCTTGTGCCTGAAGCATTGAATGTGATGATGGAAATGAGATCCTATATGATTGCCCCAAACTCAATCAGTTATAATGTATTGTTGTCATGTCTTGGTAGGATCAGGAGAGTGAAGGAATCATGTAGAACCCTTGACATGATGAAACGATCTGGCTTTCGACCCGATTGGGTTGGCTATTATCTTGTGGTGAGAGTTCTGTTCCTGAGTGGAAGGTTTGGGAAAGGGCATGGGATTGTGGACGAGATGGTTGATCCCGGATCGAAAATTCTACTATGATTTGATTGGTATTCTGTGTGGAGCTGAGAGAGCAAGTTATGCAGTTGAGCTGTTTGAGAAAAATGAACAGAAGCTCATTGGGAGGTTAAGTCCAATTTATGATGTGCTTATACCAAAGCTTTGCAGGGTGATTTTGAAATGGGCAGGCAACTGTGGGAGGAGGCCATGGCTATGGGTCTCAAGCTTGGGTGCTCAGTGAGGTTTTGGATCCATCGATCACTGAGGTTTCCAAGCCAACAAGAAAGATTAATAGCAAAATTCTTGAGGAATACAACAGCGGCTGAGAAGCAAAACGAAGCTGCAACTGACAAAACAATAGCAAAGGGAAAGAGAAGTAAGAATCTATCTTTGAAATAACTTTTTGAGTTTTTGTTGTCAAACCAAATCATGTGAAGTTATTTTCTTCTCGATTAATATTGTTGGGCTTTCAACGGATTATCCTAATTCTAATTTTGTCGAACAAAAAAAGAAAAAACCTAAAAATTCTGAGTGGTGACAGAAGGAGCTAGGAGCTTGGAATTTGTGTAATAGAAAAAACATCCCAATAATCAGGAAACAGTGGATCCAATCACGGATCAGACGGATGCATGTGCCGTATGAGATTTGCATAAAATCCATCAGACATGAATTATAATCTTTATTTAATGACATTAAACTTCTAATCATTCACAGAAAGTCCTTCAATTCAACGCAGTCGGTGTTCATTGTTCAGACAGATCTCTCCATTGTCTCTTCTTCTTCCTTTCTTAGCTGTTCCTTATCTATCACCACCATGAATTGAATTGAATTGAATTGAATTGAATTCATCGCGATTACCCATTACCCATTACTGTTCTATTCTTCTTCTACCTCTTCCCTCCATGATTGTCCCATTTTCTGGCCCACCTCTTTGATTTCTGATCTTGCTGACATAATTGAATTGCAGGAGACGAGGTGGAGGAGAGAGCTGTTGGATAGAGGGGAATAAGCCATTTCCCTCATGACCATATCCCCAAATCTTGACAAGAGGATACGGAGGAGTTTTTTTGTCAGATCTTTCTGTATACGAGTGTTCCTCAGGTGAGAGTGTGAAAATTTTGTAGAGAGAAGGGAGAAAAAACATGGGACAAGACAGTATATCGGCGCAGAAGAGAATTGGGAGTGCAGGCAATAGTTTCCCCACCACTGCAGCCACCACCAACGTCAGGGGAGGCCGTACGCTGCCCGGAATTCCTCGTGGCCGTCAGATCCAGAAGACTTTCAACAATATCAAGATCACAATACTCTGTGGCTTTGTCACCATCCTTGTTCTTCGTGGCACCATCGGCATCGGCAACCTTGGCAGCTCCGAGGCCGACGCTGTAAACCAAAACATCATCGAAGAAACCAACCGGATACTTGCTGAGATTCGATCTGACGGCGACCCCAACGACCCGGATGATCCTGCCGAGACCGAAATCAACCCTAATGCCACTTACACGCTTGGACCCAAGATTGCGAACTGGAATCAGAAGCGAAAGGTTTGGCTCGATCAAAACCCACAATTTCCAAATTATGTTAATAAAAGAGCTAGGATCTTGCTTGTTACTGGTTCTCCTCCAAAACCCTGTGATAACCCAATTGGGGATCATTATTTGTTGAAGGCAATCAAGAATAAGATTGACTATTGCAGGCTTCATGGGATTGACATAGTATACAATTTGGCTCATTTGGATAAGGAACTTGCTGGATATTGGGCCAAGTTGCCGCTGATTCGGCGATTGATGTTGTCTCACCCTGAGGTTGAGTGGATTTGGTGGATGGATAGTGATGCTTTATTTACTGATATGGTGTTTGAGATTCCTCTAGAAAAATATGATAACTATAATTTGGTTGTTCATGGATATCCTGATTTGATGTTTAACCAGAAGTCCTGGATTGCACTCAACACAGGAAGCTTTTTGTTTCGGAATTGTCAATGGTCTTTGGATTTGCTGGATGCCTGGGCTCCAATGGGACCAAAGGGTCCGATTCGAGAAGAGGCTGGCAAGATTTTGACTGCATTCTTGAAGGGCAGGCCAGCATTTGAGGCTGATGATCAGTCAGCTTTGATATATCTATTGCTTTCTCAGAAAGATCAATGGATGGATAAGGTGTTTATTGAGAATTCATACTATTTGCATGGTTATTGGGCTGGATTAGTCGATAGGTACGAGGAAATGATCGAGAAGTATCACCCTGGATTAGGCGACGAAAGGTGGCCATTCGTGACACATTTTGTTGGTTGCAAGCCTTGTGGTAGCTATGGAGATTATCCAGTTGAAAGGTGCTTGAGTAGCATGGAGAGGGCTTTTAACTTTGCTGACAATCAGGTGCTCAACCTGTATGGATTTCGCCATAGGGGCCTTTTGAGCCCCAAGATCAAGCGAATCAGGAACGAGACAGCCACTCCATTGGAGTCGGTTGATCAAAACGATATCCGAAGGCATGTTCATCATCGAAGCGATGCACCTCCGACCAAGTGAGCTAATCACTTGTGTGATTTATCTGTAGGTGATGGTGTTATACGTCAATTCATCCAGAGCAGATATAAAAGGCTGGTAATTGTTCATACCCAAGTTTGTCTTTTGCTTATTTTTTGTGGTCACTGCGTTTGAGAAGGATAGAGTGGGATTCATTCATTAACTTAAAAAGATAGTTATTCAGCAATGAGTATAGCTACTTTGTTTCTATCTCTTTACTGATACTTTTGTTTCGATCTTCTCTTGAGTTGAAGCATTACTGTTCTTGCCATGTATTTAGACTTTGCTCATATTGATATCAGTATTGTGCATTCAAATATAATTCAGAAGAGTTTCCAACAAAGCCATATGGCTTATAGATAATTCAACTGCTAGTGACTGATACTCTCTGAAGTTCCTGATAATTTTGTGAAGATATGGATCTGTCGACATTCCTTGTACTCGAACCCTATGAGTGCCTTTATTTCTTTCTCTTAACCGATTAAAAATGCTTTATCAGCTTCTTGTTCTATCTATCTCTTTCCCACTTTCAAGGAACTAAGAAGTATGAATATTGTAACAGCTTAAGATATTATCGTTTTTGGACTTTCTCCTCGAGATTTTTAAAACACTTCTGATAGGGGAGATTTCCGCCCCCTTATAAATAATATTTTGTTCTCCTCCCCAACCGACAACCGACGTGAGATCTCATTAATATTCTTTGTAAATTTCGGTGTTAAGACAGTTTTCATTCTTAGAAACACTTCAAAACAAGTAGATTGCATGGTTAGAAAAATGACAGCATTAGGTGTTGAATCCAGATTCAATATCTTGAGCTAAGGCATTACAACTATAATCATCCGACAAAAGCATTAAAAAGATAGAAATATCAATTTAAGCTTCTTTTCTCTTCTTAAACTATAAAAAAAAAAAAAAAAAAAAAAAAAAAAAAAAATTTCAATGTTAATTNCATCCCATTAAACTTCATAATAAAAAGTATTACAATTTTTGCTAAAATTATCAAAATAATAATAATAATCATTATCTCAAAAAATTTAGTAATGATTTCAACAAAAAAAATTAAATGAACATTATAACTATGGAAAATCTTCCTAAATTCATAATTTGTTTTGTGAAATATATTGTTTATAATTCACTAAATACACATCTTTTTTTTAAAAAAATAATTTTGAATGATAATTTGTAAGTTAAAAGACATTAATTACTGAAGGAAATAAGATTTTAAGAACTGTCATAGGCGATGAAGGTTAAGGTAAACTGATTCAAACAAAACACGTACCAAATTTTGAAAACCAATTTCAGGAAATTGTGAATTTGTGCTAAAAATTGTTCTAACGAAAGTAGATTTTATATCCTAATAATATAAAACCCTATTTGTTATAAAGAAACAGTGGATCCAATCACATCTCACACAAATGCATATGATATTATCATAAAATCCACTATACTTATCTGTTTCCCTCAAATAACATAAAAATCGAATCATTCGAACAAATCCCCTCGATTCAACACACAGTCGGTGCTATTTTCTGGGCCAACTATGTTCTTCTTCATGACCCATCGCCACCCTCAACTGATGACATACTTGAATTGATGCTGGAGAGAGCTGCTGGAAAGAGGGAAAGAACCCATAGCTCCAAATCGTCGTAAGGTAAAAGAGGATAGAGAGAAGAAGAAGAAGTATTTTGTCAGATCTTTCTGTTTTTCGAGTGTGAAAATTTTGTAGAGAGAAAAGGAAGAGAGGAAGCATGGGATTAGACAATATCTCAGCTCAGAAGAGAACCGGCGGTGGAGGGAATAGTTTGCCGACCACTGCTGCCACCGCCAACGGTAGGAGAAGCCGTGGGTTCCCTGGAATTCCACGTGGCCGTCAGATCCAGAAGACTTTCAACAATATCAAGATCACAATACTCTGTGGCTTTGTCACCATCCTTGTTCTTCGTGGCACCATCGGCATCGGCAACCTTGGCAGCTCCGAGGCCGACGCTGTAAACCAAAACATCATCGAAGAAACCAACCGGATACTTGCGGAGATTCGATCTGACGGCGACCCCAACGGCCCGGATGATCCTGCCGAGACCGAAATCAACCCTAATGCCACTTACACGCTTGGACCCAAGATTGCGAACTGGAATCAGAAGCGAAAGGTTTGGCTCGATCAAAACCCACAATTTCCAAATTATGTTAATAAAAGAGCTAGGATCTTGCTTGTTACTGGTTCTCCTCCAAAACCCTGTGATAACCCAATTGGGGATCATTATTTGTTGAAGGCAATCAAGAATAAGATTGACTATTGCAGGCTTCATGGGATTGACATAGTATACAATTTGGCTCATTTGGATAAGGAACTTGCTGGATATTGGGCCAAGTTGCCGCTGATTCGGCGATTGATGTTGTCTCACCCTGAGGTTGAGTGGATTTGGTGGATGGATAGTGATGCTTTATTTACTGATATGATGTTTGAGATTCCTCTAGAAAAATATGATAACTATAATTTGGTTGTTCATGGATATCCTGATTTGATGTTTAACCAGAAGTCCTGGATTGCACTCAACACAGGAAGCTTTTTGTTTCGGAATTGTCAATGGTCTTTGGATTTGCTGGATGCCTGGGCTCCAATGGGACCAAAGGGTCCGATTCGAGAAGAGGCTGGCAAGATTTTGACTGCATTCTTGAAGGGCAGGCCAGCATTTGAGGCTGATGATCAGTCAGCTTTGATATATCTATTGCTTTCTCAGAAAGATCAATGGATGGATAAGGTGTTTATTGAGAATTCATACTATTTGCATGGTTATTGGGCTGGATTAGTCGATAGGTACGAGGAAATGATCGAGAAGTATCACCCTGGATTAGGCGACGAAAGGTGGCCATTCGTGACGCATTTTGTTGGTTGCAAGCCTTGTGGTAGCTATGGAGATTATCCAGTTGAAAGGTGCTTGAGTAGCATGGAGAGGGCTTTTAATTTTGCTGACAATCAGGTGCTCAACCTGTATGGATTTCGCCACAGGGGCCTTCTGAGCCCCAAGATCAAGCGAATCAGGAACGAGACAGCCACTCCATTGGAGTCGGTTGATCAAAACAATATTCGGTGGCGTGTTCTACATCGAAGTAACACGCCTCCAACCAAGTGAGCTAATCACTTCCTTGTGTGATTACCTGTAGGTGATGATGTAATACGTCAATTCATAGCAGCAGATAAAGGCTGGCAGCAGTTCATACAAGTCTGTCTCTTCGTTCTGAGAAGGATAGAGCATAATTCTTTCATTAACTTAAAAAGACAGTGTTTCAGAAATGAGTATAGGTACTTTATTTACCTCTCTTTACCGTTCTTTTTTACTTTGATTTTATTTTGAGGAGTTGAACGTTACTATTCTTGCTTTGTATTTAGACTCGATCATATTGATATCAATATTATGCATTCAAATCTAGATCAGAACTTTGATATTTCTGAGAAAGGCTGTTTAGTATATCTAATCCCGAGGAAGAAGAATGGGGAGAAGTTTGCCGCATGGCTTTGATAATTCAAGTGCTCATAGCCAATACTTGTTTAGCTGGTACCTATTAATGATGTGTTGATATGGATTTGTATGTGAATTTTGCTCATCCCATTGATATCTGATATTGAGAAACTGCAATGTCAATATGCAATGTTTGATCTAAATGATGTACCATTTCCATCAGCTTGGTTACTATGGTTGCAAAGCTTAGCCGGTTCATAGGCCAGGGAAATAAAGCATTCCCTATAAGGGTATGGAAACTTTTCCCTAGTAGACACATTTTAAAACCGTGAGGCTGATTGCGATACGTAACGGGCCGAAGCGGACACTATGTACTAGCGGTGGGCTTAGATTGTTACAAATGGTATCAAAGCCAGATATTGGGTGGTGTGCCAGCGAGGACGCTGGGACTCCAAGGGGGGGGGGGGGGGGGGGGGGGGGGGGGGGGGGGGGGGGGGGGGGGGGGGGGGGGGGGGGGGGGGGGGGGGGGGGGGGGGGGGGGGGGGGGGGTGAATTGTGAGATCCCACATCGGTTGGAGAAGGGAACAAAACATTTCTTATAAGGGTGTGGAAGCCTCTCCCTAGCAGATGCATTTTAAAACTGTGAGGGTGTCGGCGATACATAATAGGCTAAAGCGGACCGTATCTGTTAGTGGTGAGTTTAAACTATTGCAATAGATTAGGGAGTGATTTTACGGGCTGAGATTACAAATGCAACTTCCCTTTGAATCTTAGTGCAGAAGTGTAATATGATAACAAAGGAATCGCATAGAATAAAACAGTATCTCTATATGCAGAAGTCCATTAATTTCTAGCCAGCTTTACAACTTACATGGCATATCACAGGGCATGATCTTTGTGAAATTGTTGTAAATATGAACTAGTCTCGCTTCTGGGTTAGTCTGTGGTCTTCTATGTAAGGTGTTTGGGATGGAGTATCCCCTGATACTTCCAAACAAATAAGAACATAAAGTTCAAATCATATCCCTATAGCTTGAAAAATGCAGGAAAAAAAGATAATGATGCCCTGCGGTTCAATTCCGAGAGAATCATATGAAGCTCCAATGTAGGACTCGAGAGATCGAGCTTTCAACCTTAAAAAAAGAAAAAAAAAAATGTAAAAGTGTTCTATTAGGAGAACTAGGTACCTTTCAATCGAGTTGCATCAAAATACGAGGGTATTTGTTTAGATAAGACGTCAGTAAATTTGGGTGATTCGATTTTGTAGCCTTGGGACTGCACTCTGGAAAAGGGCAAAGGATGAGATGTTGATAGGGCAGAGTAGGTATCTGTATCTAAGGCGGCAAATCACATCCCAAGTGGCATTCGCAGGTAGAAAGGAATCCGCAGGGGCAGGGTTCGGCGGCATCTCCGCTACTGCTGCGGCCCCCTGCCGTGCCGTCTAATTCCCTTATCTCAACTTCACCACCTACGTCTCTCTGAAACAAAACAACATTTCTTCCTATTTCTTTACTACTTTTCTTTATCATTTTCCTCATTAAATTTTATTCCTAAATATTTGTAATATTCGAATTAACTGTCATCCCACTTGATAGTACGATGGTAATAAAAAAAATTGATGAGAAAGATTAGACTTACGTGTCCAATTTAATTAGAGTCATTGGACCATAGTTGGTATTATATTATAATGTCACACTCTTTTTTTTTTTATATATATTTATGAATTCATAATCTTATTTAAAATAAAAAGTAATTTTCTACTTATATTAAAGTCCAATTAAAATAAAAGACGAAATAAATATATTAAAATTTAAGCAAATAAAATTATAAGGGAGACTTATTATCTCTTGAAAGAAATGGAGACTTTATTGTCTATTTCAAAATTAAATTAAATTTAAAAAAAAAAACTCAAAATGCCATAAAGTTTTGATCATTAAATTTGGTCATAAAGTTATTACGGCTTCCAACTATATCCCCATCTAATCATCTTCGATCTGTCACTCTACAAATGGGAATCGAACTTTCATCCTACGGCTCTGATTTAACGCTCCTACACATTTTCATTATTTATTAATAAAGTATAAAATGATTTTTGTGTGTTTTATTAAATTATAAATCATATTTACGAAAATAATAAATTTGCAAAATAACTAAAAAAAATTTCAGCCCTTCGAAATTCGTCTCCCACTGGCCCTCCCGCGGGAGAGAGAGAGAGAGAGAGAGATAGAGAGAGAAAACACGTAGTAGAATTTGGTCCGTGTGTGGACGAAGGATTCAGGGACGAACACGATGGTCATTGCAACTTGCTCTTAAAGTTCTTCTATCTTTTAGCTTCAATTTTCTTCTATAGTCTTGAATTTCGTCTCACAGAAGAGTTTCAATCCGTTTCTGCATTGGCTATGGCTGAGCCTTCGAACAGTTTGCCCGTGGATTCTCTCGGCGACATCGACGACTACATTTCGGTCAGTTCGTTATTGATTATCTTCTCTTTTGGTTGTTATTCTTTTTTCCACTTTCTTTTGCTTTAGTTTTTCTGATTCAATGTGTTGTGTTGAAAGAACGAAGTGCCGAGCTTTGAGCCTTGAGGTGTTTTAGTTTTTTCCTTCTTTCTTTCTTTCTGAGCCACATGCAGCTTTTCTTGTATTAATTGCAACAGGAGATGGGAAACTTCGAGGATTTATCTGGACTACTTTCTTTTTTGCTGTATTAATTGTTTTCTAATATATTTCTAATTTTTTTTTGTTCACTCCGGTAATATCTCTGGGTTCCACAATCGTATCATTCCTACTTCCGAATATCTAATCGTGTTTCATTTAAAGTGTATGATCGCTGTGAAGAGTGTTTTGGTAAAAAATGAACTCGAGCTTGACTTGGAAAGAACTAGCAAAGTAGTTCATTTCTAGTTGTCTCCTTTAGCAAATTATTCATCAACCAACTGACATTAAATTAAGGGAAAGGGAAAAGGGAAGGAAAAAAAAAAGTCAAGATAAAAAAAATAATTTACCATAGATTTGTTTCGATGTGAAAAAAAAAAAAAAAAATTGTAGAATATATCATATGAAAGATATAAATCTCTGCAACATTGAGCTTGATCGTTATGAGAAAGAATGATGCAAGCTCGTGTCTTTTTCGAAATTTTAGATTTAACAGCTACTGTAGGTTTTATAGCTAGTTTACTTGACCCAACAAGTTTCTGTTGGCTGATGCCTGCAATTATCCATTAAAGAAGATAGCATCCATGCCAGCTGCTGAATGAATGGTCAATAAGCTGAAGGATTGTAATAATTATCTTTTTAGTATTGATACAGATCAAGTATTTCTCCTGTTTTGATATATATTTTTTGAGATGAAAACTGAAGGATAACATCAGTTCTTTTCTGATTTAATACATGTCTCAGAATGTGATTGGAAACTGTTCATTTTGTGCAGACCAATGAAGGAGAGGGTTCATTAACATGGAACATGTTTAGTCATGTTTTTGAATTCGTACAAAACGGGAACCGAGCATTTAGAGATAATAACTTTGAAGAGGTGAAATGTTTCGCTGCTTGCTCTCTTAGATCTCTTACTATTGGAGAAAGTATAATACTTTTCTTCAGATCATGCATTAAACTATCATTTCCACATGAGTTTGTTTATATTGCACGATCAGTTTTTTATTCTCAGTATCTGAAAATAAAATACAAGTTTATTTTTTGTTCAGGCAATCAAGTGTTACTCAAGAGCAAATAACATCAAACCAGGTGATCCGGTTATTCTCAACAACAGAAGTGCTGCTTATATCAGGTTTTTATCATTATTATTATTATTATTTTTTAAAAATAGTTTTATCTTTCTTCCATTCAGTATTATTCATTCATTGTAACTATGATGCCAACAAACAGGATTAGTCGATTCCTCAAAGATAGACCACCGTCTGCTTCTGAATATCGACCATTGAATGGGTTGGATCCTACAGTACTTGCTGAAGTAATTCTATTCTAATTGCTTTTCATCTACTTTAATTTTTTATGGGAAATATTTCTTTTTGAATTACATTGGTTGCGTTGTTAACTCTTCAACAATATTTCAGCTTGCACTAAAAGATGCTGAGAAGCTGATGGACCAATGCAGTAAATCAGTGAAACCATATATTCTGAAGGCTAATGCTCTCATTCTCGTAAGAATATCTTATTTTTGAAACCCCCCAAGATAAGATTTACCTGACTTCCAAACAAAAAGAATGGGAGGAAATTTTCCAATCGACATATCTATATTTCTGTAAACCATGATGGTCAAGGTCAATAGGAGGGGCAATATGTTTCTTCTGGAATAGCATGGAAATTTAACTAGATGTCGAATTTCAATCATGGTGATGAATAAATAGAAAAACAAAAATTTATTAAAATATAATCATGGAAAATCTACAGAAACAAACATCTAAAGGAATAAAAACTTGAAATAAAATGGTGAAAAATTCACCTGCTACGAGACCAACTCAAACATGACAACATTTTTGTTCATACATTACGTACTTGCATTTGTTAAGTCTCATCCATAAATTGAGCTACTAGTGGAACTCACCCATAATCTTAGAGTAGTGGATTAACATACCCTTTTTCAGCATCTCACTCTACCATACGGATTTATTTAGTTTTTATGCTTCGTTCAATAATTTGCTCTCTTTGTATATGTGCATGTTTGCACATCTTACTTCCACCCCATTTTCTTTATTCTTATTGTTCTCTCCTTGGTTTCATCGTGTGATCTATCTTTCTAATATGTGGCCTTTTACATTGATTCAATCTTATATTTATAGACTTGTATGAAAAGTTTAATAGTTTGCTAATAACTGTTTAAATGATTTTTACAAATTTTCAAAATTTCGGTGGTTTCTTCTCAATTTTTTTTTGTACCTCCATAAATTTTAGACCCTTATATTTTAATCAACATTTGATTGCTTGAACAAAATCGCCCGATCTTTATAATAAAAGTAGAAAAGGTTAAATACTCCACATTTTTAATTTTAGCGTTTTTAGAAAAATATTTTTTTATACATATAACTGTAATTTTGTGTTAACTATGCAGCTAGAAAAATATGACATAGCAAAGGATATTATTCTATCCGGCCTTCAAATTGACCCTCTAAGGTAATATATTTCTATTTTCATATAGAAATGTATGTAATTTAGTTGAATGTCCTTTTTGTGAAAAAAATTTCCCTTTTGTTTCTTGTAATATGTAGCAATCCTCTTCAGGCTTCTCTTCAGAGATTGGAGAGGATAGCTGTGAGTCAGACAGGAAGGGGACGCCATGGGCTACCAGATCGTAGTGATGAATTTGATTGCACCCTTTGTTTTAAGCTTCTTTATGAACCCATCACAACTCCCTGTGGGCATTCTTTTTGCCGTTCTTGCTTATTTCAGTCGATGGATCGTGGTTAGTGGTTTTTGTTTCCTTCTCTCCGTTGGCATTTCTATTTCAATAGTTACATTTCATTACTACTACTACTATTATTATTATTTTGGAGGGAGATGTGAGAGCTTAGAATTGTCTTTCTGATTGTGTATTGAAATTATAGGTAATAAATGTCCGCTGTGCCGAACAGTTCTTTTTATCAGTTCAAGAACATGTGCAATCAGGTAAGCTGCTCATGTTGTAGTAATCAGGGCATGGTATTGAAGTCCAAAAAGCAGCCATGTTTGGTTTCATTCTACCCACAAAATATGTGCTTTTGTTATGGAAAGTAGTTAAAGCATGAACGGAAGTCCATAAATGAACCCAGTTGTCGTTTGAGAATTGGTCAAAACACGTAAAAAGCTTACTGCATGCATGCTACAGACTTTATATACATGCATGTGCATGTTTGTTGTTTGTAGTGTAGTGATACTATATGAACATGAAAATGTCTCCTGTTAAGTAAACATTATGGTATAATTTATTATCTAGTTCGGTTGATATCACTTTTTTGCATGACATTCAGTTGGTTTTTACCAGTGTTACGCTGAGCAACATTATACAGAAGAACTTTCCAGAGGAGTATGCTGAAAGGAAGTCAGAACATGATGGTTTGGCAAATTTTGGTATCGATATAATGCCTCTTTTTGTCATGGATGTTGTTATCCCATGTCAGAAATTCCCGCTTCACATATTTGAACCCCGCTACAGACTTATGGTGAGTTGGTCAAGGTTTCCTTTTTTTTAAAAAAATTTCTGGTAACGTATACGGCATGTTGCCTTTCAATTTTTGTTTTTTGTTATTTCAATCAGCACGTTGCCTGCTTAATTTTTTTTTTTTTTTTTTTTTGCGGAGCCTTTTGGAACAATATGTGCTAAAGTGCTTTTGTGAATTAGTCGGCTCTTTTGGTACCGCAAGTTCAAGCAAATATTTTGCATGGTGACTGCAAGGACATATGAGTTCACATCCTAAATAATGAACACCCTAAATTCCTTCTCTATTTACATAGTTATTATTCTTCAGGGTGCAATTGTTGTCTCTGTATTTGTGGTTAGATAAATAAGCCTATAAATTTATTTGTTTTTATCCTGAACAAGCCATATAAACTTATTTCTTGTGATTATCTTGATACGCAATACTTCCATGAGACCTATGTGCTTCTGCTGACTTTACAAATTTTAATTCTCTCTCTCTCTCTCTCTCTCACGAAAGTTATGAACTCACTTTTCTTTTCTCTTAATCAAAGTTCCTTTCCTATAAATGAGTCTCTCTGGCCATAAATTTCTCTTTTCTTTGTTATTTTGTTTTTCTTTAAATAAGCAATCTTCCAGGTGCCGTTTTTCCACCTTATGTTTATCATATTGAATTATTTAAACCAATTCCGTTAACTTACATAACAGGTCCGGAGGATAATGGAAGGCAATCATCGTATGGGAATGGTAGATGTTGTAACTATTAATTTTTTTTTCTTTTCATTAAGTTATCCTGATCTTCTCTTTTCTTAAGGTATAATACATTTCTTAAAGGCTTGACTGTTACTGTTGTGGTTGTATGTTTGTCATCTAGGTTATTGTGGATTCTACAACAGGTTCTATTGCTGATTTTGCATGTGAAGTGGAAATTACCGAGTAGGTGCAGTCATACTTTGGCCCCTCATATCCCTTAATCAATAGAAAACGTTACCCATTGTTTTTTTTCCTTATCAGGTGTGAGCCTCTTGCAGACGGACGATTCTATCTAGAGGTTAGGCATCTGTTCTTGTATTATTTTATATGTTTTTTCATAACCTTGGTGAATTGATCCAATATGGTGTAGTAGATATCTCTTTTAACATTAATATCAGCTATTTCTGTAAATTTGTAGGTGATGTCCATAACATATACATTACATATCCTAAATTAAATATTTAATTTTGATTTATTGTGGCTGAAGATGAAAACATAAGAACTTCCTTTCATGTTCTCATTTGATATGTGATTTAGATATTTTTCTTGTACATATGTGAGTGATGTTATAATTTTAATTGAACTGAGCCACTTTGTTATGGATAGTCGAGAGTAATGTGGCTTAAAGTTTGAGTAGTAAAAATATTATATGGCGTTGATAGTAGTTTCTTCTGCTTAAGAATATTCACCACATTTAGAAGGCACACTGCCACGACTTGGCTGGATTATCCTACCATTTTTCCATTAAAAAGAAATCCTACTATGTTTTCAAGTTGATTATCTTTAAAAGTAAAGGATGCCACAATTACAAGTTATAATTTCTTGCTGCTCATTGCCTCGTGAAGAAGCATTCATGTTCTTAGAATACTATTGGTCTGATTGTCCTTTCTCATACTTATGTATGTCCTGCTTTTAAAAACTTGTGCAGATTGAAAGTCGTCGAAGATTTCACATTATTCGATCTTGGGATCAAGATGGGTTAGTTTGCATCACTTTGATGTTTTGCTCATACTTGAAACAGGTTTTCGGATTTACTTCTTGTTTCTGTATCCCCAAAAAAGAGAAGCTGCAAAAGCCAGAGTTATGAAAGTTTTCCAGTTTTAGTTAGACGGGTTTATTTTCTTTTAATGCTTTATTCAGGTATCGAGTGGCAGAGATCGAATGGGTCAATGATGTAGCTCCCGCAGAAGGGACAAGAGAGCAAGCAGAAGTAAATTACTGAAAACTTGGCTTTTCATTTGCTATATGTATCTCTTTTTGCTTCGGATACATTATATTCAAAGATAAGCCAGATGTTGAAGTCGTTGCTTTTTGGCCAGGATCTTAATATTCCATAATGAGCTGGGGGCCATTTTTAACCAATACTAATTTATCTGGCATGAATTGGCATTTGGAGAGGCTAAATTATAGGGTTATGTTTTAAGTGCAATTAATTATCTTTTTCGATCAAAGTAGGTTTTTCAAAATTTTCATTTGCTAAACTCAGTATGTTTGGTACGTAAGGTTTGATGTTTATGTACGTCTGAGTAACATGTTTTCTATTGTTCTTGCTGCTTTCCCCTTCTTTTGTTGATTTCTCACTTGCAAAGCATCTGTATGCCTGTTTACAGTTGCAGGAAATGACAAATAATGCAGCAGAGTACGCTCAGTCATGGATAAGGAAGGCAAAAGAAGCATCTAGGCGAGGTAAGGGAGATTATATCATTCAAAATAAAAAAACTCTAATTTTAGTGATTGTGCTACTTATTATCTCCTTGGACAGAGGCTTTTTTTGGCCTTTATTTGGATGTAAATATTTCATTTTACTTGATGCAAAGTTTCTGTTATTATTTTAAAAGACCCCTGTTCAAGACCGTTTATGATAAAATACTATTTCGTTTAATGAAAAAACCAACTTTCATTGTGAAGAATTAGAAGGTAATACAAAAACATGGGAAAAAGGAAAGCCAAAGAAAAAGGGGACGAGAACAAAAATCAAAGGCTAACAAACTACCCAATTACGAAATATGGCTCCAGTTTAAAATTATGATAAACAAAGGCCAATCACAAAAATTCTTAGTAACTAAGGGCTGAAGGGAGGTATATAGCTGCCTTGTACGACCTGTTAATAGCCAAGTGAACACCAAAAGCCTCCTAAACAATGTCTTCAATTGCCACAAGAAATTGACGTCCCCACACACATTTATATTGGGAACAAAAACCAACTATGGAAGAACAAAAATTGAGCCCACTACATTTTGTAGAGAACACCAATTACAGAAAAGAGCCCGCTACAACTTGAAGAGAACATCAATTACAGAAAAGGCTCAAATTGTAATAACAAAAAACGGTTACGAAGAAGATTTTGTAGGGAATATGAAAAGAAGACAGTTTAATAAGCCAACTCCAAATGTCCTTAAAACCCCTCGTACATCTTTTGATATCCGCTTATGTTTCTTTAACAGTATATTTCTTTTATTAAAAGAGGGGTGATCAAGTTCCTCCTCTACAATATCCCACTCCTTGGAACTAAACTGACGCTAAAAGTCTCAAGAAATCTTTCTCAAATTTCTTTAACACATCTCTATAAAGTATATCTACCCTGTACTTGAAGTGTTGATTTGATAAATTTACTCTCTAAAGACTATCTAAAATAGATTCGTAAATTTTGGAGCCAAATTATTATTGTTTCACTTTTTCAGATTACCCAACTTCATAAAAGTTGATGTCTTCTTTGCTTGAATTAGATTGTCATATTCTTTGCATCCCATGAATATATTACAAAATTTGGATACTTGTACTCTTCATTTTTTCATCTAAAACCTCCAATCAATTATAAATATTTCACCAAAATTTTTAATTGACTTTTTAATACCAATACTTTGACAACTGTTTATCAATTTGACTCTCATTTTGGCCTTACTCCGGAAATTGTTGGCTTTCCCCAGTCAACTGTAACTTTCACGTGGATTTATTCATCTATTCCACGTCGGTTGGCGTTCAAGTTGAATATACTTTGGTCTCCCTAGGTTTACGGTATGAATATTTTTCTCAAGGAGAGGAGAATGGTACGAGACCTTATTTGGACCTTGGACGGAACTATTGGGTATTTTTCCTCCCACTCGTTGATGCAACTAGTTTAGTTCTTAATTGTAAATGCTAAAGGTTAGAGAGAATGAAAATCCTCTGTTCCATTCACTAAAGAGATATACATACAAGTGTACAAGGTTAACCTAAGTAGGAGAAAGTAAAAAGGCAATAAAAGACGAAACAACTAATACGTTCACCAAAAACATAACTATACTAATATAACAACTTTAACACTCCTCCTTCAAGTTGTAGCATGTTTATATTAATCATGCCCAACTTGCAACTCACAATGTTCACATTCTTTTGTGAGCTGCAAGTTGGGCATCATTGAGGTTTTACATGGCTTAGCCCCTAATTTTCCTACTTCGGTCAATAAATCTTGCTTCTTATTACCTCAATTCCTAGAATGTATTTCAACATTCCCAAATCTTTTGTATGGAATTGACTATGGAGAAAGGTGTTCAATATTAGATGTCTAATGTGTCGTCACCGGTAATGACCATATCATTAACATACATGACAACATGATGACACTACTTTCAAATCGTTTATAAAAGACAAAATGATCTAACTTGCTTTTCCTCATTCTAAAGTTTTCAATCACTTGACTGAATTTTTCAAACCATGCTTGTGGACTCTACTTTAATCCCTACAAGGATTTACGAAGACAACACATACCTTTCTATTACCCCACTAAGAGTGAAGCTTGGTGATTGCTTCATATACACCTCTTCTTGAAGATCATCATGAAGGAAGACATTTTTAATACAAGCTGATGCAAGGGCCATTGATAAAGGGATGTTGATAAAACGAATAACTTGACGGAAGCCAATTTAGCAACCAAAGAAAAAATATCAGAATAGTTGATGCCTTGAGTTTGTGTGTAGGCTTAACAACAATACGAGCTTCAATCGAGCTACAGATCCGTAGGCTTCTTTCCTACCAGAAGTGAGTAAATCTCAAGTACAATTGTCATCTAGCAGGCCAACCAAAATGACAGATTCCTGAATAGTTTTTTTGGGATAGATACAGATTTCAGGGATGCAATGAAAAAACAGGTTGAAGATGACTAATTTTATTTGAAAAAAATAGGAAATGGGATAAGTGCACGAACATTTACATTTATGAAAAGCAATAGGACATTGCTTGTTCTTGGATCCAATGACGAACAAGCCTCTGGTATAGGGCATGTGACCGAAAGAGGTGATTGTTGAAAATAAACCTGAGTAATAGGTGGTTGAGTAGAAACAGGTACATATGGAGATGGATCATTAAAGGGCTCACAAGAAGAGACAATTTTGTAGACAAGAAAACCATCATCTTCCTCTTTATGCTCCTCTAACTCTTACACGAAGGTTATGAGTAGAATGGGTTTGAACAGAATACCTTCTCTAGCTTTGTTCTCTAGGTCATGCATAGGCATATTTGCGATCTTTCCTATTAGCTGTTGCTTTTGAAAGAATTGGTTTTTTCAGTTAACAATATTCTGGTAAAGAGAAATTGAAGGAAAAGTTCTCAATCCCTGTCCTGTTCCTATTCAAAATCAAGCTTCTCCCATGTTGTTGGGAGTGGTTGGTTCCTCACGAGGCTTGATTGCCTAGAAAATTTTGGTAT
Source organism: Cucurbita maxima (assembly GCF_002738345.1). Lineage (NCBI taxonomy): Eukaryota > Viridiplantae > Streptophyta > Magnoliopsida > Cucurbitales > Cucurbitaceae > Cucurbita > Cucurbita maxima. The sequence goes on from NW_019272018.1 coordinate 6,573,726, forward strand.
CCCTCGAGGAAGTTAACCAATTGCACCAAATGTCAATGTTAGGTCATGAATGTCAATCTGCGAAAAAGATGAGGAGATGGAGATTCCAAAGTATAACTGTTTCTTAGCACCATGAATTCTAATTTCTGTAATTTATAAATAATATAATATGAACAGGATCAAGTCACACAATTTAGTTATTTAGAGTATCTTTTCCGCTTGTTCCCTATTAGACATCTTTATTTTCGAAGAGACCAGTCTGCTCCAAATTAAACTTTTCTGGTGGTTCCTATTTTGTCCCTGCCTCGACATCATAATTATGATGTCGTTAGTGGTTAAAGCTTGATGAAAAACTCAGGTACCAGCAGCCCAGCGCCACATCTCTAAAATTGAAAATGATTTTTTTTTCTACTTGTTTATCATAGGATATTGCCCTTTGTGCAATTGATTTGACTTAGTTGTGCAGTTCGATTAAAAACTTTTCCACCTATATTGTTGCATTTGGATTTGTCTTGAAGGAGCAGTTTTGTTGAATTCAGCAGCCTTTCCCTTGCCTTCTCACATGCATGATATCATGCCAAAATAAACTATTAGACCAATTCTGATCTTTTCTCCATTCATGCACACTTTTTCATGCAACACAATTTGGTCAGTAATGGGATTTTTGACAGATCATAGCAAACACGATAGACTTCTTAATGTGGAAGCAATGATGCCCTCATCACGAGATCCTGAACGGTTCAGCTTCTGGGTAGCTTTTCCATCTTGTATCTCATCAAACTTATTCATGGACTTTCACAATCTTTAAGCTGATTGTAATCTCTTATTGCTGCAGCTTGCTACCCTTTCAAATCGGAGGCCCCTGGAAAGATTGGAACTTCTACGAATGACGGATACAAGAGAGGTACCAAAATTCCTTTTACCGAAATAGAAATTGTTTGTTCTGGCCTTGCCATGTTAAGCTAGTTTTTATAGAAAACCCCAGTATGATACGTATGCTTATTTAAACATAAGCAACTTTCTCATGGTGTTGAAAAAGCTAAATCAATCCTTTTTCCAACACTGTTATGAATGCTTATCGTTCTTGTCCTTCTTTCTTCATCTTCCGTTTCTCATCGAACCAGTACCGCAATCCACATTACCGACAATGGACCAAACATTCTAAACTGATCATCTTGAATGAAATTTGTAGATTCCCTTGTTCTTTTGGTGACCTTCCGTCTATTTTAATGGCTGTTATTTGGTATTGACGTGCAGAGGATAAGGCGTGGACTTGTATATCTCAAAGCAGAAGAACAGGGGTGTCAGATGCAATGATAAGTAAACAGCTGTAACATCTGTTGGTCAAATTCTCTGCAGATTGTGATTGACCATTAAGAAGTTGACATATGAAAACATTCTTTGGTTCATATAGGCACATATTTATCATAATATAAAGTCCTCCAAGAAGAATTGTGGTCACCATATGTATTCCACTATTTTTTTGGAGCTTTTATCAAAGTCGTCTTATCTTTCCTCTTTATCTCTGAACAATGGCGGAAGGGAAAATTTGTTGTTATTCACAGAAACATTCGAAACAGGAGAATATATCGTATTCGTTTTCTTTTAAAGGTTTAAAATTTCAGGGGCTAGATTTTACTTTAATAACTTTAATAGTTTCTATTAAGTAATTGTGAGATTCACGTTAATTAGAGAAAAGAATGATGCATTGGGGAAGTTCGAAGATGATAATACAAATACTTCAATGTTATATTTGTGATAAATAACTCTATTTTTATTTTTAAATGTGATTTATTTTATATGTTTACTTATTGCAATATTTATTACAATTGGTTTTTTTTTTCTTCTTTGTTATAAAAAAGGGTTAAAATTAGGATAATATTATCAAATAAAGAAGACTTTTGAAGGGAATAGTATTAGTGGTGTGCATTATCAAAGTTTCTTCTATTTTATTTTTATTTTATAATTTAGGTAATGCATTATCACAGCTTCACAAATGCTAATATATTGAACAGAAAAACGAATAGCTTTTCAAATTACATTTATTGATTGGACAATGGCCTTTGGAGTTAGTTGGTCGTTATTCAACGGAAAACTGATAAATTCCAATGTTCTTGGGACCCACTCCAATAGTTATCTAAATTTTTTATTTCTAGATCTAATAAATTGTAACAAAGGTATGGTAGCAAGAAGATTACTTTGGCCACTATATATATCATTTAAGAAATATAAGTTAAATTTAAAACGCCATTAAAATGATACTTAAACGTTTTTTGAACGAACAAGTAAAATTTTGAAGATCCAGCTCGAAAACGAAAACAAAAACGTAAACAAACTTACAAATTAGGTAATAATTAAACTGGAAAAAGTCTAATAATAAGATTGAAAGAAGGTGGAAGGACGCATGAGAGGTATGCACGTAGTTCACTTACTTGCCTCCAACGAACTCCAAAGCAATGGCTATGCCTTTGGCTAACGCCTCTCTCTCTATGTAACGCAGTTTGTTGTTGTGTTCCATCTTCTGTTACTCTGCATGCCCTCTCCCTCCTTCCTCTAATCTACCTCCCTCTCCGCCGTTTCTCCACCATGCCCTCCTCCTCTCCTCCTCCGCCGCCACCGCCGCCGCTCCCCCTCTCACTCTACCTCTAAAAAGTCTCAACTTCCTTCACTTCCGGCGCCCATGGGGGGAGAATTCTGTACCACTCCATTCCCCTCCTCCCTTTTCCTCCTCTCTCTACTCCTCTTCTTCTCTCTCTCCTCTGCTATTCATCCCTCTTTTGTTCCCTTTTCCCCTCGCGACAATTACTTGATCGACTGCGGCTCGCCGGGGCAAACCCATCTCGACGACGGCCGGATTTTCAAATCCGATCGCGAATCGACTTCTCTCCTTGCCACTGAAGAAGACGTCCAAACCTCAATCGATTCCATTCCCGTAAACGCCACTGTTTCGCCTCTGTCTTCTTGGGCATTGCCTCTCTTCCGCACCGCCAGAATCTTCCCAAGCGATTCCACTTACACTTTCTTCATTTCTCAGGCCGGCCGCCATTGGATTCGCCTCTATTTTTACCCTCTTCCTCACCCTAATTATAATCTCTCCGATTCCGTTTTCACTGTCACAACAGACAGTTTCGTCCTCCTCCACGATTTCTCAATCAAGGCCGACTCCAAAATCGTCTCCAAGGAGTATCTAATCAACATCACTACTGATCGATTCTCCCTTCAATTCAAACCAAAGAAGAATTCATCGGCGTTCATCAATGCCATCGAAATCGTCTCCGCCCCAGATCCTCTGTTTTCCGATTCCGCCACCTCTGTTTCTCCGGTGGGGTTTTTTAGCGGATTGTCGCATTTCGCTCTGGAAATCTGCTACCGTGTTAATGTCGGAGGGCCTCAGATTGTTCCTAGAAACGATACGTTGTCAAGAACGTGGGAAACAGATGATGCTTATAACAGATTCCCACAGGGTTCTAAGAACGTTTCTGTGGATTTGAACTCGATTAAATACCCTGGAAACGACTTGACTCCATTGATTGCTCCATATTGGGTTTATGCAACGGCGGAGGATCTGCAAGATTCAAAAACAATGCAAGTAAGCTTTAATATGAGCTGGAGTTTTAATGTGGAGCAGAGCTATTCATATTTGATCAGACTCCATTTCTGTGACATTGTGAGCTCCGTCCTCAACACTTTGTACTTCAATGTTTACATCAACGGGATGATGGGTATTGCAGATCTCGACCTCTCTCAGCTCACCGGCGATCTTTCAACTCCTTACTACAGAGACCTCGTCCTCAATGCCTCCTCCATCAAAAACAACACCATCATGATTCAGGTCACCTCCCTAAACTGCTACCGAACTCATAAGCTTATTCATGTTGTTAATGTTAATGAATTCCCAACCATCCTTCGAACAAATTACGCTATGAAACCTCTCTAAGGTCTATTAGCCCTCGAATAGCATTCCTCTAACAGCATTCCTTTAAAGGAGGCTAGACTCATTTTTTTAGAGCCCCTCAAACCAAGTACACAATTTGTTGATACATGAGTCACTTTTTACTATATTTTCAAGGCTTTTGACTCTCTACATGTTATTCTATTGTCCATTTTAAATTAAGCTCGGGTGGCTTTGCTTTGAACTTTTCATAAGGCCTCTCATGAAAATTTATTCTCGCTTATAAATTCATAATTACCCTCTAAATTAACTGAGATGGGACTTCCCCCAAATAAACTTGAATTTCACTGGTTAGCCATAGACTTTCCATTAGGAGATAAGAAAAGATAAGAAAAGGTGGTTTTAATCTTTTATTCATATTCTAAACGCGCAGGTGGGTCCATCGAATCTGAATTCAGGCCTTCAAGATGCAATCCTTAATGGTGTAGAGATCATGAAGATGAGCAACGATGCACAGAGCTTGGATGGGTTGTTTTCAGTGGATGGAAAATACATGGGAGGCTCAAGATTTAGCGCCATGAAGATTGCAGCTATTGTGGCTTTGGGAATGGGAGTGATGGCCGTTCTGTTTCTTGGAGTAATGTTCTTGAGATGGCAGAAAAGGCCTCAAGGATGGGAGAAGAGGAAGAGCTTCTCTTCATGGCTTCTCCCGTTGCATTCAAATCAATCCAGTTTCTTCTCTAGCAAAAGCAGCTCCAGAAGATCAAGCGTTTTTGGGTCTCGCCGGAGCAAGACTGGGTTCTCAGGTATCTACACCAATGTCGGCCTCGGTCGTTTCTTCTCCCTCAATGAGTTACAGGTTGCGACGCATAATTTCGACGAGAAAGCAGTGATCGGCGTTGGTGGGTTCGGCAAAGTCTACGTCGGAGCTTTAGAAGACGGAACCAAACTCGCTATCAAACGAGGAAACCCTAGCTCTGATCAAGGCATTAACGAGTTCAGAACTGAGATCGAAATGCTCTCCAAACTCCGCCATCGCCATCTCGTTTCCCTAATCGGTTACTGCGACGAGCAATCCGAGATGATTCTTGTGTACGAATACATGGCCAATGGCCCATTTCGCGACCATTTATACGGCTCAAATCTCCCTCCATTGTCGTGGAAACAGAGGCTCGAAATCTGCATAGGCGCCGCCCGTGGGCTGCACTATCTCCACACCGGTGCAGCTCAGGGCATCATCCACCGTGATGTGAAGACCACAAACATTCTCCTCGATGAGAATTTTGTTGCTAAAGTCTCTGATTTTGGACTCTCGAAAGCCGCCCCATCGCTGGAACAGACCCATGTCAGCACTGCAGTGAAAGGAAGCTTCGGTTACCTCGATCCAGAGTACTTCAGACGACAACAATTGACTGACAAATCGGATGTTTACTCATTTGGGGTTGTTCTATTTGAAGTTCTATGCGCGAGACAAGTGATAAACCCGACATTGCCGCGAGAGCAGGTTGCTAATCCAACGCTTCATTCATGTTAAGTTCTTGTTAGACTCATCGATTCTTATAGCTCATTGTGAACACATACAGGTGAATTTGGCGGAGTGGGCAATGCAGAATTACAGAAAAGGAAAGCTAGAGAAGATAATTGATCCTGTTATTAGCAGCTCAATAGTACAGGGATCGCTGAAGAAATTCGTGGAAGCAGCAGAGAAATGCTTGGGTGAATATGGCGTGGACAGGCCGAGCATGGGAGATGTGCTGTGGAACTTAGAGTATGCTTTGCAGCTGCAAGAGGCAGTGTCAGAGCTGGAGGACCCAGAGGAAGACAAGTGCGAAGGGCTGGCGGCTTTGGACAAAGGAAACGACGATGAACCGAAAGGAAAAGGCAGTGCTTCTGCGAGTAATGATGCTTCTGAAGTGTCAGTGAGTGCTCCTCTGTTTGCAGAGGTTCGAAATTTTCAGGGAAGATGAACAGTTTTTACTTGGAATTCGCCATCCTCCTCTTCGCTGATACATTCTCAGCTCCAAACCCAAATTTGATGTTCATACAGAGTGTTGTGTAGATTTTATCATTATTGCCTTTTTTTTTTTTTTATTTACATCGTTTCTTCATTTTTCAATCCACTTTGAATCTTCTGTGTATATGAATCTCCCTCTTGTCTCAGTTTCGTTAACATTTGTAGAAGAAGCTAATATCGGTATCATTTTTCAATCTTGTTTTTGAAGGCAAGCTTGCATGTAACGGTCTACGTCCACCGTGTGTAGATATTGTCGTCTTTAGATTTCAACTTTCCCCTTCGGACTTTCGTTTTTAAAACACCTCTACTAGAAAGAGGTTCCCACCTTCCTGTAAAGAATGGTTTGTTCTCCTTGTCCATGCAAGATCTCACAAATCAACTAGGTGGATCTTACCCAACCTTAGCAAGCTACCAATTGTTATAAGAGCCGAAGCCCATCTACAAAGCCTGTTATACATGTCGTACGTCTCACGATTTTTACACTTTATAAAAAATGTTTTGTTCATCTGGCTGACGTGGGAGCTCACAATCCACCCTCTTGAACTGTTATGCTTGTTTACATTGATAGCTAACTCTTCAATATCTATTAGCTTACGAGAGACCTATTGCCTTCGTTCTTCTTATTCGCTTCTTTTTGTACTTTTGGATATTGTAAGCAACTCGAGATTATAGAGTGTCATGAAAGCAAAACCTGAGTAATTTTAATATTTTCTTTCTAATTAAAAAATTGTGACAAAAATTAATTTACAAAAAATATTATTGTCCCATGTTTTGTAATAAAATAGATCCATATAAAATGTAATTAATTAAATTAAGTAAAATAAAAAGGCACCAAACTTTTTATTTAAAAAAAAAATGTCTTTTTGATGAGGTGAGATCTACATCTACCTTCCACCAACTAAGCATAGGTCAACAGGCTTTTCTACCCAACCAACTTCCATTTTTTTTAATTGTCTTAAGGATTTTTTTCTTAAATGTTTTAAATTGACGGTTTTAGTGGCACTCGTTTGAAAAACGAACAAAGTTGCTACTCGGACAACTTCTTTAGTGCTTTAAATGGCCGAATTAGGGTATTCTCAAAAGGATTTGGGTGGCCGCTAGTTTTATTCTTCTCTAGTGAATATAGTAAGAGACTATGTAAGAAAGAAGTTTTTCTAAACGTCCCAGTAACACTGGTATGAGAAATGGAAAAGGAAAAAAAAAACAATGGTACTCCTATAGAAAATGGCTCGAGAGTGGAACTCTTTAGGGATGCTTGTTTATAGAACATTTGTGTCAAATTCATCAAATTTGAACATTCCTCGTAATATCGTTGAAAAGGATTTATTGTAATTCAGTTTCACTCACGAACCATTTTTTAGTTTTTGTTTTTATAGAGGTACCCATTGATGACTTTTTTTTTTAAGACTTTCGGAAAAATTTCTTGCTCGTGTTAATCTTACTGTATTCACTGGAAATTGTGAGGAAAAAGCATGTGGTCATGTGTATAGGAGCTCTCTCGGGCCATTTTTCATTGAGATATTGTCCACTTTGTCCACTACGCATCATCCAGATATTGTCCTCTTCGAGCCTTCCCCACAATTCACCCCTCTTGGAGATCCCACCATTCTTCACAATTAATCAATGTGATATCTCATAATTCACCCTTTTCGGAGGTCTAGCGTCCTCACTGACACATTCTGATACCACTTGTAAGAGTCCAAACCCACTACTAATAGATATTATCCACTTTAACTTTGACCAATTACGTATCTTCGTCATCCTCACAGTTTTAAAATGCGTCTATTAGAAAAAAGTCTTCACACTCTTATAAACAATGTTTCATTCCCCTCTCCAACCGATGTGGGATCTCACAATAACCTAATAATAATAATAATCAATGAAATAATGCACAATTAATATTTTTAGCGCATTAACACTTAAAATCATATGAACTAATATATAAGGGAAAAAAAATGTATAGACGTCTAATAATGAATAGAAAAATTATTATAAAAAAGTTAATACAAATAATAAAAAGGAATCTTGAAGTTGCTTGGAGTTTAGCCATAGGCTCACCTCCATGGATCGAATCCCTTTAATAAATGAATAGAGTCCATGCCTTTTTTCAATACAATTTTTTCTTATCAAGATAGGATTTATGGCTTTATTCAATTATTTTCTTAATGTATTTATGTCGGGACCCACTTTATTACAAATGGAATGGGGCCGAAGAATTCACTTAAAGATTCAAACTTCTAACCGTTCATTCAAAGACTATGCCTTGATATCTTGATCATGTGACAAATATAATTAAATAATTTTTTAAAATAAAATAAAAATCATAATTAATACTAATGAGATTGATAGATGAAGAAGCATTAGGTAATCAATCTCTGTTGGAGGTTAGGTTAAGTATGAGTATTAGTGGAAAAAGAGTGGATTAGAAGCAATTAAAAGAAAGAGATCAAAATTGAATGAGGAAGCAAATATCAAACCCTTAACTTTTTCCTCATCCTCTTGCGGTTGCTTGGTTAGATATGGAGGAATCAACAGCTTCTTCATTATAACCAAACAACCCTTTGGATTCATAGCCCCAAACCCATCGTTTTGATTCAAGTTCTTCTAATGGAGGATTCAAGAAAGCTCCTCAGAAGATCGGTTTACAGTTTTCTTCTGAATTATCAGTTCTTCACCTCAATTGCGGCTGTTCTTGCGTTTCCGTATGCAACATCTGTTCTTCTTTCACAAACTGTTCTTCCTTCTTCTTCTCTTTTTTCCTCTGCTTTTGATCATTTCAGGGCTCTGTTTGATGCTGCTGGGTTCCCCATATCTTCAAAATTCTTCACAATTCTCATTCAGAAGCTCTCTCAAACGGTTGTTTCCTCCATTTATTCTCTACCCTTTTCTCTGACTTTCCTTTTGATTTCAAAAGCCTGTGTAATTCAAGCTTTGAATCAGCAGAAACCCAGTTTGGAGCCGTCTTTTTCTTCGATTATGTCGCTTTTCAATCCCCTCCTTGTGACCCATGTCTGCATTTCGTTCGTCTTCGTCTCTGTCAATGCAACAGTGTTTTTCCTGCTGTTTTTCGCCTTCAATTGCCTCCAGGGATTTGGGTTCTTCTCCCCCAATTGGATCATGTGGGTATCAGTTTTGGGGGCTTTTTTGTATTCAATAGCGATTGCTAAAGCCATCATAATCTGTAATTTGGCATCGGTGTTGTCGGGGATGGAGAGGAAAGGGGGATTCATGGCGATTCTTAAGGCTTGGGTTTTGATTCAGGGGAGAAGCGCGACGGCGCTGTTGGTGGCGCTGCCTTTCAATATGGGTATGGCAGGCATTGAAGCTCTGTTCCAGTACAGAATAGTGGGAGGTTACCATTCAAGGGAGAGATTGGGGGCTTGGATGGTGGTGGAAGGAATGTTTGTGGCGTATTTGTACTCTGTTTTTGTGGTACTTGACGCCATTGTTAACACCATGTTCTTCAAAAGTTACAGAATGGGTTATGGAATGTGTCTGGAAAGGAAGAGGTGTGTTTGTTGTTGGATGGATGTTGGTGAAAAGGAGAGTGACGGTGGATGGCCTCCATTGGAAGGGGTTTGAAGAAGTTCCATGAGAGAGATGGTTTCAGGCCCATTGAAATTGAATTGAAACAGAGACTCTCTTCATAAGTTTTACTCTATGGGGAGTCTGCAACTCGTGAACTTGCTTGAGCAAACAAAAACAAAACTGCATTCCAATTCCTATTTCTTTCAAGCTGTAAATAACCTTATCTTTCATGATATTTGAAAGCTTTTATCTATGTGGGTTTGGGTTTTAGTACCTTTGGTTGTGTTACTGTCTATTTTAATGGAAAAATTTACCCTAGATGCTTACTCTTTCTACTAAAAGTCACGTAAAGGTTTCAAAACTATGAATGTTGGATGAAAATCAACATTCTTTTGACTCTCATATTATTTGTAACAGCTCAAGTCTACCGCTAACAAATTTTAATGTATCTAGTTTTGGTACCATTTGTAACCGTCCAAACCCACCATTAGTAGACATTGTTTGCTTTGGTCCGTATCACCGTAAACTTCACGATTCTAAAACGTGTCTATTAGGAAGAGGTTTCCACACCTTTATAAAAAATGTTTTGTTTTCCTCTCTAATCATGTGAGACCTGGTGGTGACATGATAGTGACTAGAACACTTACTTCGATTAAGTCTGAAAGGACGACGTTTCTTCCCATATTTCAATCTTTGAGTCGAGAAGCAAAATCCCCAAATAGAAAGTAGAAATGTTCAGGCGGATGAGAACTAATTAAAGAAACAAAACAAAAGGTGCCATAAAATGGTGAAGACAGCTACTAAGTTAAAGCACCTGTTTGGTCTCACGACGAGTAGAGTACATCTTACGGCGGCTTTAATAAACCCCTGAAAGAGACGGCTTTAATAAATGCTATGAAATAATTGCATATTTGGCACCACATATCTCCAGCAAGTGCTACGAAAGCCACCAAATTTTTCAAGCACTTGACCCAATTCTTGTTTTGAGCCTTTAATCATAAGCTCTAGTGGACAATGCTTGTCTCAAAGATTCCGCTAAGGACAACAATCAAGGAATAATGCAAGTCACACCATGCATGTGGACTTACAGTTCTTCCCAATATAGTAATGCAGGGAGCCAAATCAGGACAACAAATGGATGATTTTCATGAATGACTTTTAACTTATGTTACAACTTTGAAGAGAAACGACAGATTTCAAACGTGGCCTATATTTTCAATTTATGTTACAACTACAGTGGGGAAAACCCGTCTTCTAATTACCCTCTATGAATCTGCACAACATCGTCAACTACGACGGGTTTGAGTAAAAAAAAAAATCTACTGATAAGAAACTACTTTCATGTTACATCAAACAAAAGAAAAATTTTACATTCTAGAGTATGGAATGGTTAGAGAGGCTCTGTACACGGTTTCGTGGAACGGCTGGACTGCTTCAAGGATGCAATTCCGACGCATTTGTTCTCTGCCCAAAAAATTTATGCCAAATGCTTTGTCAAAGCCGAAACCAAATCACCTACTTTAATCAAAAGACTCATCTAGGACTGAAAATACTCTTCTGAGTCTGAAAAATTCTGCTGGAGGAGCCAACCCATAATTCAGGATTGCAGCTACCAGCACAGAGGACACCTTTGCTTCGCGAAGATAGTCAGCACCCAATATATCTCCATGATTGACCTTGATCAGTTGAGTTGGGGCGTGGTTTTGTTGATTCAAGCAGCAGCCGGTCAAATATGCACGAATAAACAATTTGGCCAACTCAAAGTTCTGCAGGCATTGATAAACATCCCATTTAGTTCATATCCGAGTCAATCTGAGGTTTTAGCACTGCAGAAAAAATCTCAATTGGACGTGTTTCGGAGCTGGTCACACGGCATGTTTCCCCTTGGCTGCAAGGTGACAACCGAGTCGTCGATGTAGGATGAGAGCTCAATCTCCCATGCTAAGGAGAACTCAAGTATATCACCTATTTCACGCTCTTCTTCGTAAGGCTAATTCCTTTGGCATTCTCCATTTCAGCATCCTTATCGGATTTTTTCTTTTCCAATTCAGCCTGTTTGCAGTTCTCTTCGTGGGCTTTCCGAAATAATCTCATAAAGTTCAACAATGTCACTATAACTGCAGCCCAATTGGTGTAGAATTAGCCAAGTAAATATCACAGAGTAAGAATAAAAAGAATCAACATCAATCCCTCGAGCATTACATAATTGTACGATCCAAACAGTTTGAAGTTGAAAACAAGGACATGCAAGTACCATGAATAACAATGTTATCACAAACTCAAGGTCATGATTCAACATCTCTTCATCCAACCATTTTCATGAAAACTAGATAAGGAGGGAATGGGAAAACTACAAAAAACTTTGGATAACAAAACAAAGTCCAGTTTACATAATTTCCCAGCCAAAGAATATTAAACACAAAGTGACCCAGCTTCTCAAGAGAGGAAAGAAATTGACTATTCATCAAGCACACATGATAATAATGATTAGGTGCAGAATTATTAACGAGAAAACAGAAACTTGGAAGAACAGAGGAGTAACTTGATTCAAATATTTTCATATCAACATGTAGTGAGAAAATAGAAGTGCAACCATAAGGAACATAGCGTACCCTGCTCAAATGGACAACGAGCCGGGTCCTCACCAAAATATAATGCAAGTGCGTCTGCATTTCTACCCTGTCCACCAAAGGACAGAATGAAAAATAAGATGAGATTGCTTCCTTTACCTGCCATCATTTAATAATACTCTAAATGGTAGTTCGATCTAGAAAATTACCACAACAGAGTACAGATTTGTCACCGACGCCGCCTCTGTCTCAGCAGTAGCAATGAATTCTTTCAACGTCTAATTTTAGGACAAAAAAGTAGAGAAAAAAAAAGGTTTTCAGGGTTCCAAATAAAATTTCTATTCAAAATAAAGAAACTATTGTTTTTGTCTTGAGCAGTTTGACAACACCAAAAAATGATTAAGAAAATGCATCAAATTTTAGCATGACATTGGTTTTTCTTATTTAAGATATTCACGTCATAGATTGGTGAAGTATGGTTCGGATCTGCATCAAAAGGTCTGCATGAGGAGTTTTTCGAATTGGAAGTTTGTGGGTAAAAAGTGAGATGTTGATCGTTGTGAATCCAATTCTCTCTGTGATACTTCAAACTCAGTGGAGATTGCAAATAATTGGTTTTCTGTCTCAGCAATAGCAATAAATTCTTTCAGCGTCTAGTTTTAGGACAATATAGCACAGAAAGAAAGAAACGGGTTGTCAAGAAGCCAAATAAAATTTCACAACTATTCAAAGTGAAGAAACTATTGTTTTTGTATTGAGCAGTTGAACAAGACCAAAAATGAAGCAAAAAAGCGCATGATAACATGACAAGATTTTTATTGGTTGAGATATCAAGTTTTACCATGACATTGGTTTTTTCTATTTAAGACATTCACGTCATAGGTCGCTATAGTATGGTCCGGATCTGCATCAAAAGGTTTTCCGAATTGGAGGTTTGTGGGTAAAAAGTGAGATGTTAATCATTGTGAATCCAATTCTTTTTACTGAGATACTTCAAATTCAGTGGAGATTGCAAATAATTGGTCTTTTTCCCGACTATTTTATAACTTATACAAATAACTAGATAGTTCAAATACATGATTGCCAGGTTCAATTTCACAGTCTAAAGTGTGATTAAACAAATTTCTGAAGTGAAGTTTTTATGTATGATTAATTCTTTCATGGGGCAAATGAAAACATGATTTTACTGTAATTATCCTTTTAAAGTAAATCAATATAGGGCAATGCATGTTACTAGAAAATACTCCAGAGACATATGACTATGGAAGAATAAAAGAAAATAGAATCAAGTTAGAATCACTATGGAAGAATAAAAGTGCAGAAAAGTTCTTGGGAAAAACATATGAAAGGGCAGATGTACCTTTCGAAAAATTTCAGAGACTGGGCCATCATTTTCAGAAGCAACAAATTCCTGCCTGACCTTTTCTAACCCCTTAATTATAGCTTGCATTTCTTCCGCTAAAGACTTCAATTGTATCTTACAGAGAGGAAAATATGATGTTAACAAAAACCAAGGACCAATGATGTATTACTATTTAAACAATCTTTCGTATGCTTGGATGGAAGGGAAAAGAAAATACATCAGAAACAAAGAGAAGAAAATTCCTTAGGAGCAAAGGAAAAGAAAAATTCTTCAGAAACAATGAGGTAGGAGGAAGACTGGGAGGCCATTACTGATAACGCTTCTTTGTGGGGTTTCTCTAAGGTTTGTGTTCTACTAGTATTACCTAAATTGAATGCAATTTGAAAATTTCTTGGAATGGTTTGAATATTACATTATCCTTGTGAATTTTTCTATTTCTTATAAATATATATATGTAAGGATATCCATAACAAAAACCAACAGAGTAATGGAGAAAAACAAAGGTTTGTACCTTGGTTGCTGCCTCTAGGCTACCCAGGTCCAAATGAAATTTAAGAAGAGCTGGTGTCTTCGAAGCAAGGACCTAACAAATTAGAGATTGCAATCCAACTTTTAGCTGAAGTATAGTAGGGTTTATCTCCTTCCAGAGATGCAACAAACTGATAAAAGATCTAGGAACGTAGTACTCAAACCATGAAATCTGATTCTCATTCATCTCTTTACATCGGAACAGCATGCATGATGACCAGAGGCCCTCTAGAGCAATATACTAAAACTTTTTCAGACGTCTTGATAGCTTCATGCTTTTAGGTATCATTTTCCTTAACCCAATGTGTTGAAGTCTATCTATTGCCTTCCCTTTAAGACTACCACTCATCACGTTTTAACATTTTTGGTTTATCGAGCACATTTACACTCTAATATGTCAACATAAATGGCAGTTCGTATGCAGATTTTCATCTCCTATCACTACTCGAGCAGGCACATTTGAAAAATCTCTTTGAAGGATCTTTTGGGGGGCTAGGGGTATGGGTCTCTTGTACATCTTCGACAAGGGTTGAACAGTTCTCACTTTTTTGTGGTTCTTCCTCTCCTCTTCGCCTGCAATTTATACTTATCTTCCTATTAATGAAAGTATCGTGAGGGAAAAAAGTATAGCTTGTTAATTTGACCAGCTTCAGTGCTTATACAGACATTTCTCACTATGAACAGGGAACAAGCTAGATATGCATCACTAATATATCTACATATTATGTAATATGTGAAAGTATAATCCACGTATAACTCCTCTAATTAACCATGAAGTGAATTGCACAAATAGCCAATTAGCGCAGCATATTTAAGTAAAGGTATAATCAGAAGGAAAACCTTGCAAAGATAATGCATGAGCGTCATCTTATTATTAGAAGCACGTGTATCAGCAAGCTTTAAAAGACTGTCCAACTTGAAGCCAACTGCAGAACCTGTAAGCTCATATTTTAATAGGTTTTTTAACTAAAAAAAACAAGAAATGAATGAACAAAGTACAAGACGTCCAATATATAAAACCCTTCAAAATTGCCATGAAGTTTTGGGGAGATGAATGATGAGACAGTATCATGCAAGCATTCAACCAGAGTAGGATGAGCTACTGAAATTAGCCATTCATTGAACAGGTCATGAGTTTAATTTAAGATTAGAAATTGAAAAAAAAAAAAAAGGAAGAGTAAGAAGAAGTATACTTGCATATACCACCACCGAGCAGCAGCAAGATTAAAAATAGTGTTTCTTTTTCAATACTTTCATTGTTTTAGGTTCCTTAGAAACAAAGATAAGTCATTCCTATGCGATGGATCAGGAAATAGACCAATCATCAACCAATAAATGCACAAATCATAATGGTAATATAAGTGATACATTATTTTAGCACCTTTCGTCATTGTCCCATGAGACTATAAAACTTAAGTTTTTCCTGATCAAATAATAATTTCACACCACAGAGGATTTCTCATAAAGTATTGGCATTTATATTGAATTTACGCTCCTATTTCCTTTCCTTCCAACCTAGGTTTCAAAATAGATGAAAATAGCTAAAGATGACTTTTCCATATGAACAGCACATTCCAATTACCCCAAGTAATCAAGAGCTTACCCCTCGCCGTTCCTTGATTCAGTGTATTCCCCAGATAAAGAATTTTCTTCATAATCTCCTTCAGTTTGGCAGAATTCCTAACCTACAAAGTAGTAATAGTTAATTTTAGAAGGTTTAAAGCACGAAAAGGTTGAAGTGCCAAACCAAAACTACGGCAGGATTTTATTCTCAGCAGTAACAACCTCATGACAAGCCGAGTTGACAGTATTCAAACTCTTCTTAAATTCTGATAACTGCAGATGGAAACCAAAGATGCCAGGTAAAAGATGTAATTCAATAATCTAGAAATAATGAAACAACAAAATTAGTTTAAATTGATGATACCACCAAACCTGAGAGCCGAACTGAATCTTAAAAGAAAACACTTTCATCTTTGACTCTACCCGAGGCACTTTCATCAGCTCCAAAAAATACTGATACACAAGATAAATCAAAATAAATAAATTGCTTCGAACAATGATAATCAGACATTGAATAAGTCAAATCCTAACAAAGTAAATAAATAGATTTTAACCATTATAATCAGATAAAGCAATAAGTTAGATGTTAGACAACGAAAGAAATTTCAGAATATGATTTCTCATTGACTGTAACGACCCAGATCCACCGCTAGCAGATATTGTCCTCTTTGGGCTTTCCCTTTCGGGCTTCCCCTCAAAACTTTAAAATGCGTCTGGTAGGAGAAGGTTTCCACACCCTTATAAATGGTGATTTGTTCTCCTCCCCAACCAATGTGGAACATCACATTGACACTGAATGGCAAACCAATATCTTATGATTTACGAGATTTAAGCAAGAAGGCAGTGTGAGCTATTCAAATCAATCCTAGAAGCTTTAACAAATAATCTTAAAACAGAAGTCGAGACTGAAATTTAAAACTACACCAAACTTATAAAAAAAATTACAAGGAAAAGAGAGAGAGAGTGCAACATATACCCCCAGGAACGGCCTGTGGGAATTGAGTGGAGGGAAAATATTCCCCAGGAGCTAAATGGGAATGGGAACGGGTTAGTTTGCCTCTTTTGATTATATATTTATACATACATATTCTGAAGTTTTATTGTTTAATGACTTCGTTAATTTGATAGGTTTGAACTATGTAAGTGAACATTTGAACAACATGCATGGATAATTGGATAATTTGATATGGAATATAATTTTGATTCTATTAGAATGTTTAAGAGTTTTCTCTTTAATAGAAATTTCCTGTGGAGAAACATTTAAAAGGAAGAATTTTATGGAGAATTAACTATTTAATTGGGAAAGAAAAAATCCAAAAGATTTCATTTAATTTAATTGAAATTTTAAAAAAAATTAAAAAATTAAGAAACACTAAACAAGAAATAATGCTCCACAACGAACCCAACCCCTGCAATTCCTAGCTAGAAATTTCTATCAAATCCCAGCAGAGTTTAACGGAAAATTTTGTTGGGACATAGAGAAAACTATCATGTCCTTGTCCCATGAACATCCTTAACCCCACATGAGACAGGTGAAAATTTTATTTATATATTTTCTTTAAGAGACATCGAATATATTATAAACAAAAACTGGAAAGACGGCCAAAAGGCCAGGGGCCCTCCCCCGTCCAAGGAAACCACTTACATTTTTTACATTTGTT
This sequence comes from Cucurbita maxima, assembly GCF_002738345.1. Taxonomy (NCBI): domain Eukaryota; kingdom Viridiplantae; phylum Streptophyta; class Magnoliopsida; order Cucurbitales; family Cucurbitaceae; genus Cucurbita; species Cucurbita maxima. The sequence goes on from NW_019272018.1 coordinate 6,590,824, forward strand.
TTCCTGATTTTACATTTGTTAAACAATAAGGTCGAATTATTATGTAAAATAAATGGCTCCCAAGTATCAAACGTCTTTAACTACAAAAGATGCTTTTGCATTTTTTACCCTACTAGATGACATGAATTATTTGACAAGTGGTCAATCATATTGAACACTTCACGAAATCAATACCAGGAAAATGCAACAGCAAGTTAATATTTTTAGGTGTCACCATTACATGGAAACGATTAGTCCAACAGATTTCACGGCTGTATCAAGTAATTTATCATGTTCAACAAAGCAAACAGAATACCTGTTCACACTTTCCAAGGTTATCCTTATCACCAGTGTATCCCTAGATAGAAAACAATAAATTTGTCAAAAGAAATGATAAAAAGACGAAGAAAATTAAGAGTACAGGATATGTCACTACAGAATAATTAGTATTCTGAGAAACTATGAAAAAATGCTCATAGTCAAGTTTAATTCTTCCATCAGCCTCTAATTTCAAATATTAAGAAGTTCACCTTAAGAAGTTCCATCTCCTCCTTCGTAGGACAAAACTTTATGAGATTTTCCACCTGATCAACGTCTAATACTGATTCATCCATTGCTAGCACTGCAGCCTGAGATATCATACATTAAAAGCTAAACTTTTCATCAATTACGATCACCATTATCAAAAAAAAAAAAAAAAAAAAAAAAAAAATTACATGACTAACGCCAAAAACAAGTATTTGTAAAATAAAAAAAGAAAGTGTATTTATCAACTCAATATCTCCAACTTAGCACTATCCTCCTCAGAACATCTGTTCACAAGGGCAAGATTAAAACTTAATATTATGTGTGCGCTCAACCTAGTAATCTTACAGTTTTTCATATTCAAAATTTTCATTTTGTTAAAATTCATATTAGAACAGTAATACATTCTTATTGTGATATATTTCAAACTTCCAGTTGTCAAGTGAAGGTGATACATTGTCTTGAGCAGTCTATTCGGGCTTAATTAAGAAATGGTATTTGTAACAGTTATAATGAGGACAGGTGTTTTTCAGGCAAGGAATGTTGATCATCCTAGCGTGTTCAAGTTTCGAACTCGAAGTTCACAAAATACCTTTTATAGCTTGCAATGAAAGATGTGATGGTATGAGATAGAAATAGCTTTTGTAGGTCAGTCAATTTTTATCCCCTAAACTATGATCAGTCCAGTCTCCAATCGTTGCAGGGTGCAGATAGTTTGGCCATTTGGTCAAGTAAGAGCCCAGGAATTGGAATCAGCTGAAACAAGCGGAATATTTAAGGATTATATGAATTCCACCATCTCTCCTACTACCCAGGATTTGAATTATCAGCTAACATATTGTACGACTACAAGCCCAATAGAACTTAAGCTTGCTCCTAGAAAATTTGACAAAATTATCTAATATTGGTTGTAAAAGGTCAATGTGTGACATGAAAAACAATTATGACAAAAGTCGAAATAATTTCTACATGTGCTAGACTCATGAAAAGTGAAAAGAAACGTTAGTCATCATGTTTATAGAACGAAATTAAGGTATTAAGCATGTACAATATTCAACGCCTTTGTGTAGATGGTTTCAAACATACCATGAAAACCTAGTAACAAGAGTAAAGGATGGTTTCAGTTGATGCATAGGTGTGTTAGAAATAAAAAGTTGGTCCGATCATCTTACCATCATATCAGGAAGTGGCATCTTTACTTTGGTGAGCATAATTTCAGTGTTGTTAGCTCTTCTGAGGTCAATCTACAAAAAATATAAATGTATTCAAAATTTTAATTTCAACCCCCCACCCCCCCCAGACAAAAAATATCTAGCAGCATAAGAGTTCAACCAGCAACGGTGAGAAATATGATTCAGCAGATATTAAGTCTATTAACGTTATTTCTTTCCAGTGATCCATGTAGGCATCCATCGTAAATAAGTAAACCTTTTCCAAGTCCATTTCTATCAATGAGGACGGGATTGTTATGTTGACATCTGTGAACAAAAAGTCCATTATGAAAAAAGTAGATGAATTTGGATGAAATAGTGATCCACCAACTATACAATGTAAACTAACAGCAAATAAAATGGGAGAAAGCTCATTCCCTAAATACTGTATAATATAACCCCAAACATATGGGACCCTTCTCCTAAAAAAGTGTTAAAACACAATAAAGACACTATACTAAGTGACAAAACCTATAACCATGGTATTTAAAATTCAACTAATAAATCCCCCTTATGCTGGAGTATATATGTTAATCATGCCACAAATTACGACCAGAAATTCAATTCATGCTTTATTTAGAGACTTGGTAGCAACATCTTAACCTATTTTTTCAGTTTCATATATCTTGTGGTTTAACATAATGACAATAAACATGATTCGCTTATGAAATATCATATTGGAGGCAATTAGAAAAAAAGCTCACTTGTCACTCTGCAGTTTGACTAAATTGTGATATTGAAATCTAACCCAGTCTAAAGTTAGTGTATCAACATAACTTCACACACAAATTGTGTTGTAGCTCTTTATTCTGATTTTGTAACTTCACGCACAAATGTGTCATAGCTCTTTATTCTGATTTTGTAACTTCACACACAAATTGTGTCATAGCTCTTTATTCTGATTTTGCACCCACACGTGAGAGAACATTTTACTTCTTTCTTTTCTACTATAATAAATTACCCTAAACAAAAATTCAATACAAAGTTGACCTACGAACAATACCCAATCAACATCTAAGGAGCAATAACATGAACTTTAAGATTTCATGTCAAGATCTAGCTTTCAAGCTGTAATTTGTGATATCTTGTATTGACATAATGTTATTTGAATAAGCAACTTCTGGACGAGATAGTTTGGCTTTCCAGAATTCCTCAATATCCAAAAATAAGTTGTCCTCTTTTGTGAACTACATTAAGCTTAATTGGAGTGCTCTAAACTTCCTTGTACTAAAAGAATCCCTTTCCCACTCCTACCACCTCTATGGCCAAATATAACCCAAAAAAAAAATTAAAAAAAAAAAAAAACTAATTCAACATCCAAAGTCCTTTGAATGAGATTAACTATGATACATAGGACCCCTAAAAGCTTAAGCATAGCTCTAGTAATAACAATAGTAATAAGAAAGCCATCCGCATATACAACCAGCAGAAGAACTCTAAACACTTTATAAAAGACATAATGATCTTATGTTCTTTTATTCAACCCAAAGTTCTCAATTCAAAACATACAAGGACTTGCAAAAATGGCACACTTTCCAAAGTGGGAGAGCTCTTCTTGAAAAGGGCGGTCCAACACACCAAAGTGGTAAATCAAATTGCAGATCTTAGTCTTATTTGAAAGAAAAAACCAAACAACCCAAGAAATCCTATGCAACTTTTTGCTTTGAGACTATGCAATCTAACATCGTACAAGAGTTTTGAGAGAGAATTTGTGTAAATTGTATTGGCTAAAGACTCATATAACCATGCTCTTAACAATAATACACAGCTAACTTATTCACTGAGTCAATGAAACATAAAAAAAAGAAATTAATGATTGTTTTTTTCTCGTTATACAGCACATCCAATAGAACACATGGCAGCTTCTGAAAAGTATGTTAATAAAAAAAAACCTCTACCCCAAACTAAATTATAATTTTTGAATGCCATTCAAAGAATATATTAGATCATAATAAAACAAATTTCATTAAGGAATGCAGAATCTGAAAAGAAACCTTCAAAAAATTGATGTTACAATTGCTTAAATCTGATACTGGAAAATTTCACAGGACACTTTATTTCTGAAGGTCATTCAGCGTTTGGAGGTTCCAAGTACTACTTAATTAGCAAAAATCACGTTGTTCTCCAAAGATGAGATTCAGAATTTATGATGTCTGCCAAGAATTAGAGTTGTACATCAAGCTATGATGGTTAATAAATTTTTAAGAAAGAAACTTTTTATTTCTGTTCCGCATTTGACAAAGTGGTGATTTTCTAAACTCAATGAATTCTCTGATACTTCGAAATATGAGGAGGTATAGGAACTGAAGCTCGTCATACTAAATTGTGAACTACTATTTCAATTTGGTTTGAGTTAACTTTTCTACTGATTTACGTGGTACAACTCTTTAAGTTGCACCTATACCAAGCACCAATGTAACCAATGTAAAACTCTCCCACTCCAAGTGGGAATTGCATCAGGTTTTCAAATGATTCAAAATCAATAATAATTGACAGATGAGATTATATACATGTTAATCCTGTAGTTTCCGTCATCAAAATGAAAATTCCAACAACGTACTTCAACTATAAAATTACCAGATGAACTTTGTCAGTTTTGGATCCAGCAGACTTCCTTCGAGATTTGCCTCCATCAGCAGGTTTGGAAACAGTTGCAGAAAAGAGAGTCTCTATCTCGGTCACATCAAACTCTGATGCACTGAGGAGAGGGAGGAAAAGGAAGCACCAATAAGAAGCAAACAGCATAAAATCATTAAAAGTACTGAGAAATATCCTCTTGGAAGACTGGATTAATTTCAATTCAAATCGGCAAGATACATAAAAAGAGAATTCAAAATACATTTGAGTCTCGCCATATCTCTGTAGTTCTTCCCATAAGCTCCCTTGCAGAGCTCTTGTAACCTTGCTCCAATGTAGAGGCTTCAAGGAGGACCTTCGAGGTGCAGAAGTAGCTGAGCGTGTTAGCCCACGCCCCCTTCCAGCAGACAAACCTCTTGGGTCAGGAGGTGCAACAGCTCCTCCTTTTGAACCTAGTGGTGGAGGTGGAGGAGGTCCACCACCTGGAGGTCCAGGTGGGGCTGGAGCATGACCACCTGGAGGAGGAGGGGGTGCAGGAGCTCCACCACCCCCAGGTGGTGGAGGGGGTGGGGGAGCTCCACCACCCCCAGGTGGTGGAGGGGGTGCGGGAGCTCCACCAACCCAGGGTGGTGGAGGGGGTGCGGGGACTCCACCACCCACGGGTGGGGGAGGTGGTGGTGGGGCTCCACCATACCCGGCTGAGGGTGGCGGTGGGGGTGGAGGAGCCCCACACATTGGTGGAGGGGTAGGTGGTGGAGGATTCCCTTGCATTGGTGGAGGTGGCGAGGGTGGTGGAGGATTCCCATGCATTGGTGGAGGTGGCGGGGGTGGTGGAGGAGCACCATGCATTGGTGGAGGTGGCAGGGGTGGTGGAGGATTCCCGTGCATTGGTGGAGGTGGAGGTGGAGGTGGAGGTGGAGGTGGAGGAGGATTCCCAAGCATTGGTGGCGGTGGCGATGGTAGAGGAGCCACATGCATTAGTGGAGGTGGGGGTGGTGGAGAAGCCCCACGTATGGGAGGCGGTGGTGGTGGAGGAGTTGCATTCATTGGTGGAGGAGACCCATGCATTGGAGGCGGAGGAGGAGGTGTAGGAGGTCTCCTCTGCATTTGCATGGGAGGGATCAAAGGAGGGGGTGCTCCAAACATTGGAAGGGGTGGAGGAGGAGGTGCTCCATAAATTGAAGGTGGTGGGGGAGGAGGTGGTGGGGGAGGCTGTGGTGCTCCATGTAATAAAGGTAGTGTTGGAGATACACCATGCGTGGGTGGGGATGGAGTTCCTTCCCCTGGAGATGGTGAAGGAAGTGCCCCTTGCATTAATGGGGGTGGGGGTGGGGGTGCACTATGAACTGAAGTAATAGGTGGGGGTGTTTTACCACCATATATTGGAGCAGGCAGGTGTGGTGAAGATGGTGGAGCAAGTAGTTCATGTATCCTAGAAAGAGGGGGAGGTGGGGGTGATGATAGCAATATACCTTTATATGCCAATGAAAGAAATGCTGAAGGAGGAGATACAACAGGTACACGAGGAATACTTGCAATATTCTTTAATGTAGATGGCAAGGCCACAGAGTGAGGTCGAGGTCGAGATGGGGGTGCAGGTGGAGGAGGTACAGAACCAGCCACCTTTACACTAGAAACAGAAAAATATCTTTGCTCCCATGATGACTGTGTAGAAGAAATGGGCAAAAGCATCTCACTGTTCTGCCTACTGAATGGAGGAGGAGGGGGAGGGAGAGGGGGAGTCACTGCCTTTGATGAGTTAGCAATGGGTGGTGGTGCTAAAGACACAGAAAGTGGTGGAACAGAGTATGTCGACTCCATATGGTGCAAGGATGGGGGTGGTGGAGGAGGTGGAGGAGGTATTGCATTTGCACTGGGGAGTGATGGTAAATGTGGAGATGGAGGTTTTGTGGGAAGGGGAGGAGGTGTTACTTCAAGTTGTGAATCACTTTGTGATGGTTTTGGAGTTTCAGAGGAAGAATCTGCTTCCTCAATTGACTCAACTGGAGATGGTGCGCCAAGCATGAGTTCCCCAGGTGCAGAGTGTGAAGACCATGCAGAATCCACTTTTTGATTTTTTCGTTCACTAAATAAATATGTAGAAACCAGAGAATCAAGGGTGGCAGAACCCTTTGTTTTGGAATTTGCACTTGTATCCTTTGATGGTGCAATACTGGCCAAAGCAGCTGGGGCACTGTTATATCTTGAAGGAGGATAGGAAACATGCATAGAGTTCATATAAGAGCCTTTGTTAGGAGGAATCCACCTAGAAACTGCATTCGGCTTTGCTTGTTTTGCAGAAAAACCTTGAGTCTCTTGTTGCTTGACTTTCTGTTTGGCTGAAACCATATCAGTGGTAGGTTTTCCACTTGGAATAGGCAGTTTCTTGGGGATTGGTGTTTGCAATTTTTCAGATTTTTGTCTAGAACCATCAGCACTCAACTTTTTCTGCAGAACCTTGTTTCCCAATTTCGCAGGTGCAGCATCTCTTCCATCATCCTTTTCTTCATTATCTTCAACTTTTCCATATGCGGCATCTACCAACCCCTGGGCTTTCACATGAGTCAAGACATTAGCAGCAGCAACCAGGAAGGAATTTGAATTCATATCCCCATCATCCACAGCAATGTCCTTAACAGCATTAAGGTCGGAATATATATTTTCATCCAGCTTGTACTTCACATCATCCACAGCAATGTCCTTCACTGCATCAAAATCTGATTTCTTCACATGCTTGAGATTTCCATCATCCGTTGCACAATCTTGGAATGCAGGCGGATCAAAGTCCTCCTTCCAATCTGCTTTACGGTCTGCACGATTGATCAATTGAGGATGATTGGATCCCTTTGCTTCCTGCCCATCCATTGCATTACTGAAAATCTCTTCAACCTCAAAAAATTCTTCAGGAGAAGCAGCTCCAGCTTCATTTTCATCTTCATCATCATCATCAAAGGTTGTGGTAAGATTGGGGACAACGACATCAGCATCAGCACCCAAAAAGAGTGCCTGACATAAATGCAATCTCGTATTAACGTTTATAACTTGACAAAAGCGCATTCACAAAAGAAGACCAACAACTTACCTCAACTCTGAAGTCCTTAGGGAGCTGGTCCCTTGCATCCCATAAAACATCAACTTCATCACGGTTCAGCATTATAATATTTGATCTAACAAATGTTGTGTGAAACATAACTCTAAACATCATCTCCTCGTGTACTAGATCTTCATCCAAATGGATGCATTCAACAACTACGTCCCCTTGAATATGGCAATTAATATCAACTTTCACCAGCATACACTCTTCCTGTGGTAACAATTAATAAGAAAACTTAAATGTTGGTTAATTTCAGCTTTCAGATTTTGTGTTGCTGAGTCATTACCTGTTGGTAGTTTCGGATATATTTTCTGTTGATAGATGTTGAAAATAAAAGCTTTGAAGTTCTATCGGCCGGTATTGAGGGGTCTTGACCATAGACACGCACAACAGGCCTACACCCTTTTCCCCCGTCAAAAAGAGGTAGAACTCTAAGTATTAAACAATCCAAAACTAGGGGTGTATCTGCTGGAGGCCAATTAGAACCTAAGTTTCTCCTGGAAATGTATTGAAGATATCTCAGCTGGGAAGGCTGAGGGTTTAAAGGAGATAAAAGATGGAGAAGTTCCTTAGGAGCTTGCTTGTAGACCATTTCAAGAGTCTTCTGCTCCCCACTGTACTGTTTTCTGTACAACAGAAGACCAGCTAGCATGAATGCAAGAACAGGCCATCCCCCCCTTTCACAATGCATCAATAACACATTCTGTTGACCCTGCAGCGACAACCAGCTTTCACTTGATCGAAGGAAGTGGTGAACCATCTCCAATGGCAATAAAGGACATCCCTCATATTGCCGGGGATAGTCCATAACTGTCATGTCATACTGACTCAGTACATCAGAAACTTGACTTCGCTTACCACCTTCTCTGAAGTTGAAAACCATGAAAGACGCATCAGGAAAGTGGCTCTGTAACTGTGCTACAATGCCATCCAAGTAGACCTTATATTCTTCTTCTTCCAACACTTCCGGGGAGAAGCAACAATCAAACACTGAAAACAAATAATAAGCATAACATGTTACCATGTGCCACTGTTAAAAACCATCTCACAAGTTGCTATCAAAATATCCATATTGATAGGTAGCCAAAAGAGAATATCTGATTGCAACCCAAAGCCATCACCATAACTCAATTACAGAGTGGTGTAACGCCACCACTCTGCAAACTGGTACAAAAGGCATTCCCATATAACAGTTATTCAACTAGGTTCTGGTGGCATGAATTTGACGGTCAGATAAATAGAAGAACGGGACAATTGGACCACAAACAGTAAGCAGCTCCCTTCGAGAAAAAAGAAATAGGTTCACAGAGCAGCAAAACTAGCCTCTTGTTCATAACAATGCCATTACTAAACTAATGGAACAAGCATTGATACAGATAAAGAACTCATAAACAGATTGAGCCTTGAACCTTCTCAGGTCACGTACAAAGGCCCCTATGATAAACGAAACTACAAATATAGGAACAACATAATAGAATATTATGTAGTTGTCATAGTTCAAATCTGTGCAAGCAAGAGGTCGACCACCTCAAGAAGTGGACCTTTCTTTCAACTCATGTCCCAAAAGTATTAATATCGTGACTGTACATTTCTCTAGCACCATGCATCATTTAGTTGAAGTCAGGAATCGTCCATTTTTTATTGGTATAAATCAATGTAGATTCTTACTCCTCTAATAGAGTATTTGATATAACCAGACAGGCAACCGCGTTAAGAGCGATGAGTGCGAGCGAGAGAAAAAGCGTGTCAACGGGGATAGGAGGCTGTTTCCGTCACATTCCACAGCCCAGGTCGAGGAGAAATAGGAGTACGGGGCAAAAATAAAATCCCGAAGAAATTAAGTACACCCGATAGTCTGCATCAGAACTATTGCGTTACGAAGCAGCTAAACCTAAACTTCAAGGGTTTATTACAGCATTGTCCCAATTGGCCATTATCATCGAGAATTGAGCTTGCATAAAGCTAGAAAAAATAAGCAATCGCCTAACTACGCACGTAAACAAATGACGCCAGGAGTAAACATTCTTCAATAGCTTAGCATTGGGGGGAAGCTGCATAAAATGAAAAACAACACGAAATCTCGATGGGAAAAAGAAAATTGTAAGGAAGCGTACCATAGACTCTCTCGGATATCTCAAGAAGCCGATCCGGCGGCTTCCTGTAAAAGAACCTTCTGAACAGCGCCATCGGATGGCGCTGTTTCTTCCTGGATCGGATCCAAACCCGTTGCTGAATAAAACACTAACCAGATCAATATTGACCAGCGAACCAGAGCAGATCTTAGAATTAAAAGGTCGGATCACAGCCAAAACCTCCGGAATTCAACCCAAAATTCACCAATTCAAATGCAGAGCGAGATTTAGCGAGCAAAAAAAAAAAAACAAAATCCCGACTACTTTCCGCCAATTAAACCCCAGGCAAGGGGGAAAAGTCTTCAAAGGGGGGAAAAATAACAAAAACAATCAAAAGATAGTCTAGGCAAAAAAATGTAAAAACAAAAATGAGGAGCTGATGAATCAGAAATGCGAATCAGAAGAGTAGAAAGAAGTGACAGTGGGGCAGAGAGATTGAAGGGAGGGAAGGAGGAAGAACACAAAATGGCGAGAGAGAAAGAAACGGAATTGGAAATGGAAAGAACTAAGAATTATGAATTTCATCAGAAAGGCTTATCGTGACATGGGAGGGGGAAATATAGCAGAGTGGATAAAATGGAAACATACTTCTTTCTCCTCTCTCTTACACATCAAACCCGCCAACGTACAAATTTTGCTTTTCGCGCTACCACTTCTCCCATCTCTTTGCCCTACGTGGCTCCCACGTGGCACTTTTATATTTTTTCTTTTTTTATTTCACAGCTTCAAAATTAGATTAATTAAACTTTTAAATTATAAAAATATCTTAATCAATTTTTACATATTTTTAATTTACAAAAATAATAATAATAACAATAATTAAAATAGAATCTATTTTTGATTTTATTATATAATGATTAAGCTCGAGACTAAATAAGTAATTTAATCTATAATAATTAAAGAAAGTAATTCCAACCATATATACGTTAACATCGACCATCTTTAATATTACTTTATCATTCAAGTTGTTGGCTTCACATTCAAGTCATTTAAGCTCTTAAATATTGTCCATTTAGTTCATTTTTGTTTCCATTAAAAAAAATCTAATTTGCAATAAATAAAATGGATCACTTGAGCCCAGATTTTCCCTAAATTATTTTATTTTAAATGCAATATTCATCCAAAAATTAAAAATAAAAAAAGCATTTCAAATCAATAAGAAAAATAAAATAAAATAGAATTATATATATATATTTTTTGTTATTCTTTTAATTAAATCCAACCCATCTTATATAATATTTGACTTTCCAAGGTTTATTAAATTAAATTATTATTTTTATTTTAGGTACTACATATAAAATAAATAAATAAATAAAAATGTAGGTGGAATAAGAAAAATCAACTATTGAGGGAGTCCTTATTGTAGGGATAATAATTAAATGCATAGAATTGGTTGCATGTTCAAACATAGTGTTTATTTCATGAAATGAGCCCCTAGATGTGTTCATTGACATTCATTTTATTATTATTTTTTAAATATTTTTATAACTAAAATTATATATATATATAAGTCATCTCCAAAATAAATAAATAATTAAAATATTCAACCATATTATAAAAGACAACCTTGAAAATTTGTAAATATCCCAAGTGACTTTATACAAAATAATAAATAAAAATTATACTTGAATAGTTCATGTTTATTTGGTCGGCCGACTATTTAAATTTGTATTAGAAAATTTATTATTATTATTTGGTTTTTAAAAATTAATTTTATAAATATATTTTTTATTTTTTGAATTGAGGTAAGAATTGAAATATTTTAGTCATCAAATTATTTTAAAAAAAATCATTTTAGACATAATAACATACTTTTATTTAATATTTACTCATCCGATACCATTTTATAAACAATATGCAGTAATTATTTTGTTTAATTCAAGAATTGAAAATAAATATTTTAAGACTTCTAAAGCCGAAAGTTGTGAATTATGATATATTTCTTAAAAAAAGTTAAAACAAAAAGAAAAAGTCAGTGACATCTCCTTTTCAATTATCTTTATCGGCAATTCATATTGTTCACTTTAAATTTAAGCTCAAACCGTTTTAGGATGAGATGAGAGGGAGGTCCATTTTTGTGTGGCTATCAAATTGTTGGCAGATCGTTTCGTTTATCATTTGAGAGATAAGGTGTACCCTCCATTTTACAGCTCTTCAAACCTTAAGAACTTAATTCAGGAAGATGTGTGAATAAACATGTATACGACAATAACATGTAAATAGAATAACGGTTCACGATAGATATTCAATTAAAAAAAGCTTGGACAGCAACTAACATAATATATCCTGCAAAGTTGTAGGGCTGTAACAAAACATTAATACAATTTAAGTACTAACATAAACAGTTTAAGAATATATGGACCAGAATGGAGAGCACAAAAATCAAATATATTGTAATCTAGTTGATTTAAAAACTTCTACACACTCAAAATTTAACAATTTCTTAAACTGAGATCGGTGTGATATTCATTCACATTGATCTAATCAAGTAATGGAGGTCCCCAACATTATTTGTATCAAGTGTATTAAATTATAGATCTACACCAAATGGGGCAAACATGCTTTGGGTTCAAGTCTTCTTTTTGTTACGAAGAATCTTCGTTATATGGCAACTTGCAAGGGGCCAAGCGGTCTTTGGATTTATATTGGCCGAGCATTTCAGAAACTGTTCTGCAACGACACTGGTTTCCTGGCCGGATTACATCTCCATAAACAGCCATTTCAATTATGTCAAGCTCCTTATCTGCAACAAAACATGCAGCCCAAATACATCATATAAGGATGTAAGAGAAAGAGGAGAGGGGAAAAGAAAAGAAAAGAAAACAAACTCAATATTGGATGTTATCAATTGTTCTAGGGAAATCTAAAATCTTAATCACCATGGGACATCCTAGTGGTAATTGAATAAGGGTCAAGTGAAAATGAGTTTGATTCATGGTAGTCAATTCCACATTCAACGAGTTTTTCTGGTAAGCAAATATAGTAAATCAAGAGAGTGTCGCATAAGGTTATTCGATATGCATGAATGTTAGTCTTATTGAATCCAAGTTCCCAAGTTGAATATGGAAAGGGACAATGAACTAAGAGGTAAAATCCATGTCGTCCTCAAAAAATTCCTCCCCAGAATGGATTATTTCAGCTTTAGGTATTGATCAAGATTCATAGAACCTGCTCTATTCCACATATGCACAACAATGAATATCTCTACAAAAAGTTCATAAGATATTTCATATTCTGGGTGGGTGCACAGCATGATTTGAATTCATAACTTCAACAAGGGGAATGCAATCTATGTAGGTTCTTCATTTGTGTTTCAATGACCAAAAGTACAAGCATTCTTTTGTTTGAACATAAACTAACATCAGCAATGATAGCTAATATGAAACAGGACAGCATATACAATTGCTAAAGCAATTGAAACTTCACTTTCTAGCACTTTCCTGAAAATGTAATGATGTTTCCGGATCACTTCCCCCGAAATGCCACAAAGTACCGTCAAAAGATAAGGAAAGCAAAACAACCAATCAATAGTGTCATGGGACGGCCGAATTTATGCTTCATAGAAATTACAAATTTTGAGCGAGCATATGATTCCGTAAAAGCAGATAAAAATATAGACTTTATAGAAATTACAAATATGATCAACCATATGATTCCATGAAATCCGATAAAATTATAGCCTTTATAGAAATTACAAATTTTGAGCGACCATATGATTCCGTAAAAGCTGATAAAATTATATAGCTATACATGTGGGGCAGCTAGGAGAAAAGTAAGTTGATGATAGTAGCTATATTCGAACCGGAGAGAAATCAAGACCAAACCAACAAAAAGGTGAATTAAATAGTTATTCCAAACCGATGTTTCACTCGTCGCTTTAACAAGCATGAATTTGATAAGCTCTAACTTGGAATAGTACAAAGGGATAGTTTATGGAAACCTAAATTGTTTAATCTGGATTTACGATCTATAACAGTGAGATTTCACAAGTTTGATTTCGTTCAACTTAGTATGAGTAGCTCAAGGACTAGCAACAGGATCTTTAAGATATGGAAATTCAGACATCATACGCAAGTTCAATTTTTTAGTCTCGAACCCTAGCAAGTGTTAAAAGACTAAACAGAAAGCATGGACTTCAATAGACAGGGAATGGGGGCAGAATGAAAAAGTACCGGTAAACTTGACATCACATGAATAGCCTTTCAACTGAGACGTATCAACATCGTCTTTATCCGACTTGAATCTGTTTACTCTCGTCTGAAGAATCTGGCAATTATCCGCCGTGGATTCGCCGCCTGCGAATTTCATGACAACCAAAGCTAAGCCATAAATTTACGGCAATCCACAACGGAAAAGCAACAGCAACAGCGAAATTTCCCATATCGAACTCAGAAACCATTAACCGGCTAGAGGCGAAGAGAAGCAAATCAAATTTACCTTTTGAGAAGGGGACTATGTGATCATACTCGAAGCAGAGGCATCCCTGGCAGTTGCAGAAGCGCTTGCAGACGACATTACCAGCGGCGTCCTTACGCCACCGCTCGGGATGTCGTCCAGGGACAGTATCGGCCTTGGCCCAACAAATGGCTTTCGCTTTTGTGTCGAAAAATCTAGGCCGTTCGTTCCCATTTCCGGAGCCACTCTGTCTAGGTCCGCCGCGGGAACGAGTCGGTGACGGCGAGCTGGAAGTAGCTTCCATGGGAGTTTCGACGCCGTCCGGCGGATCGGACATGTAGAAGCCGGAAATGGGGAAACTGAAGACGTGCGATCATTTCCTGCTCATTAAATTGTCCAAAACGCCGATGGCGATTTTCCCTTCTTAACCGAGCCCAATATCGGACGGCCCACCGCCCACGAGAATAAATTTGAATGGGCTGGGCCGGACACAACAGGCCTGTTGAATTTGGGCCGAAGAGAGCATCCTGGGAAATTCCGTGGATGAGCAGAAAATTACATAAATTGCTACGAAAATGAGGCAAGTTGTGAAAAATGTAAAAATAAAATAAAATAAAAGTAGAGTATTGCAAAAATATTTATTGTTTGTTAAATTTTCCAAATTGTATCAAGTCTTCTCTTACATATTTGCCTCTTGTATACATAACGTTAGTAAATTATCTTCTAATTCCAAGTTATAAATTTCTTCCTAAACAATATAAAATCTAAATAAATATCTTTTTCTATCAATTATCTCAACAAAATTGAACTTTTCAGCCTCGTTCACATTTTAGCTACATTTTTATAGATTAATTTCCAAATCCAAAAAATAAACGAATTAGGTTAAATTGGGGTCATACGAACCGAGAGCATGTTTGGCTTGTGTCCCATACATAACAGGCTAACCCTAGGGTTCATCTCGGCCTCAAGAAACTTGAGCTTCCACCCTAGTTTTTCTTGTCTCTTTTATTTGGTAGATTCACTCTCTTAGCTCATGTTGGGCTCTTTGCCTCTTAGTCTTCCATGTTTTTGTATCCAATTTTACCTATAACATTAGCCTCACTCCTTAGTTAAGATTTGTGATTTGACTTGACTACCATGCATGGAACTCAACTAAATGCATGATACCATTCTCGAAACACTTTTATTAACTTGATTATTTTTCCTTAATATTATTCTTCAGATGAAAATCAATTTATTGGGAGTTAATTTTAATGCTTCGAAATAGTATTCAAATTTTCTCAAGGATTATCATCAATTCATCACATGAATCACGAGGATATTCTTTGGAGGGATAAGATTTTCCTTTGAGTTCATGAACTCATCACATGAATCACGAGGATAACCTTCGGGAGGGGTACGATTTTCCTTTGGGTTCATGAACTCATCACATGAATCACGAGGATATCCCTTGGAACAATTTATAGAAGAATGTTACCTGATGGAAAGAAAGTAGCAAAGAAGAAGCGCCTAATAAGAGGAAATGAAGGTGAGAGAGTTCCAAGCTCAAATGTAGATTCTTACTAGAAATGACTTCCATTGGTCGCACCTGAACCTTGTTCAACTTTACAGATGGTGTCTTGATGGATCAAAGAGGATTTTGGTAGATGAGTACTGTAAGGAGGAACTTGGGAGGATCCCAAACTGGACCAGTCAGATTAAACTGGCAGCAACACATTGATCTTGCAATTGATGTGGCACGAGCACTGGTCTTTCCTCACCATGAATGTTTCCCTTTTGTTCTACATCATGATGTTAAGGCCAGTAATATTCTGCTCGATAAAGATAGTCAGGATGGGTGAAAGACTTGGGCTTGACTAGAATTATAGATATGGTAGACAGCCATGTGAGTACCATGCTGGCTGAAACCATTGGTTATGTAGCAGCCGAGTATGGACAAACATGAAAAGCTACAATAAAAGGCAATGTGTATAGTTTTGAAGTTTTTCCAATGAAACATGTTGTAGCAAGACGAGCACTCGATGAAGGGGAAGAGTGTCTAGTCGAACGCACCAAAAGGGTGATGGGAAAAGGAAGACAAGGGTTGAGAAGGGAATGGTACCAATTGCAGTTTTGAGATCAGGCCTCGTTGAGGAGGTCGATGAGATGTGTGAACTTCTCAAGATCCGGGTGAAGTGCACTAAGCACCACCAGCAAGGCCAAATGAAGTTCTAGCTATGTTGATCAACATAACAGGCATAAGAGGAGATGAAATTAGCTATAGCTTCTCCTCTCCATCCTTGTGATGAAGATTGTGGTTGAAGAAATGTGCATAACCTAAAAGCTGTTCATACTTTGATAGACATAAGATATGGATACCTACACTCTTTAATTTATTGCCAATCATCTTGTAAACAAAAGCATTCATCATTTACAAAATGTCCATAAAAAGACAAAAGGTTTCCTTACCTATGCAAACACATATTATAACATACTAAAAAACTTTAGAAGTAATTTGCCACATCAAGATAGTAGATATACAAGTATGTATACGTAAATTCTTGTTCTTAGATCAAAATGATGAAAAATGATCTTTTTCAAGTTAGAAATGACGATACACTTATAAATCAGACAACCGCAAGTCTCTTATAGTGGTGAACTTTCGTTCATACACTTACCATAAGGTTTTGGCATCAATTCTTGATAGATTATAGTAAGTGTGAAAAGAAGTATTATATATATTTAAAAAATATTCAAACTTTCAAAAGTGAATATTGATACTTACAAAAGTGAATATTGATACACTTAACTTTTTTAAAAAATAAGTTATTACCGTGAATATATAAACAAAAACCAATTATCTATACTTCATAAACCACCTCTCTCCTTGATTTCTTCTCTCTCCGCCTCAAACTATGACCAAACAATTCCTCATTTTTTTTTTCTCACTTCTTTAATACACTTTATTCCTTGATATTTTTGAGACAAAAGTGAAAAATTTAAGAATATTGTTATTAATTTAGCCTTAGATTATTTAGTCTTATAGAGAATATATTTTGTTTATTAAAGACCGAGTGGGAACTATGTAAATCAAATATGTGAATCATTGCCACCTTGAATCCTAATTGAGATGTGACTAAAAAGAAAAGGAAAAAGAAAAAAAAAATTATCCTAAAGTTGAAAAAAGAAACTAAAAAACATAAAAAGATCACTTGTTATGGAATGGAATAATGCAAGGACAACCTTTTTTCTTTTTCTTTTTCCTCACTCATCATTCGTTAATTTCAACCTTCTTAGTTTGAAATTTAATATTTACAATTATACATATTACGTAACAAAATAACACAACCCTCAATTTGAAAATTGAAGAGAGTTCCTCTAATCTATATAATCTATATAATCTATATAACATAAATCACAAACAAACTCCTAAAATTTATAAAGTTGAGTAATAAGATACGAGAAGTCACAGAAGAATAAAAGTAAAGCAAGACATTGAAAAGGTTAAAAAAGGAAAAAAAAAAATCAAAAGTAAATTAATTAATTAATTAAAAAAATTACCCATAAAACTTAAACTTGTAATTTAAAAAATACTTATAAATTTTTAAAAGTTTCAATAATACATAAAACTTTCTAAAATGTCTCAAAAACACCCTTGCCATTAATTTTGGATGGAGACCATTAGTGTTATGTTTAAAAAGTACATTTGAACTTTCAATAGTGTTTCAAAAATACTTGGAAACTTTAAAAAGTTTAATTAATACCCTTCAACTATTTAAAAAAGTTAAAAAATATCCTTATTTTATGTTTGAAAAATACTCATAAAATTTAATGACAACATTCACACCTTCAACCTTTATAAACATATTCAATTTTTTTTTTACCGTCAATATATAAACAAAAATCGTCTATAGACACCTCATAGATTATTTCCTTTTTAATGTTACTTTTGAAAGTTTATTAATATTTTGAAACATGATACTAACAATAAGATTTTTTTTGAAGTTTTTAAAAAAATTTAAAGGTGTTTTTTAAGTTTTTTTTTAGTTTAAGGGTATTAATAAAACTTTTGAAAACTCAAGAATATTTTTAAACATTTTTTAAAGTTAAAAGAGTATTTTTAAAAAAAAATTTAAACTTCAAAAATATTTTTGAAACAAAAGTATTAAAGATTTTCATCCCAACTAAAACTAACTTGTACTTTCAGTTTATTTATTTATTTTTATTTTTTTAAATTTAAAAGTATGATTGAAACTATTAAAAATTTATGGGTCTTTTTGAGACAAAGTGCTACTTGAAGGGTATGTTTATTAATTTAGCCGTAATTAATCTAGATGTATCATTTTTATTTATTTGTACAATTTGTCATCTTTTTTCAGGAGGAAAGAGATGTCTATTGCAAAAAGAAACTTTTATAGCAATTGGCAAGTAATAATTAAGATAGGCAAATAAAATTTTATGAACATTGCTTGCTGTTTCCTTAATTGGATGTGGCCTAAGCTAGAGAGGGAAGGAGATTAGGAAGATAAAGAGTGATTAAAGGGAAAAAAATCAAGAAATAAAGTGTTTGGTGCAACTAATTTTCAATCAAAAGAACCACAGCTCTAGAAGCAATAATTGGTTGCTCATTTTCATACACACAATCTGTACCATTTTCCTCTCAACTTTCCTTTTCTCCATTGCAATCATCAACCATTTAACTCTGTTCTCTACAATGTTTTTGCCTTTTTCTTTTCCTTTCTTTTATAATTTTCTTAAAAGCAACTTTTGAAGTTGAGTAATCCAAACCAGATACTTTACATCAAGCTATTTGAATAGTTTTCATGGCCTAGGGGCAACCCTTAGCTCGTAAGCAGCTTAGTTTCTACTTCATGAGGTGAACAGAAATCCCCCACCTTCTTCTCCTTCCATAATTTTCCTATTCTCTTTGATAGACTTATACTTGTGAGACTATCATAGTCTAACCAATAGTTTGCTATACCACCATATCCCTTTATTTATGAATCAAGAACCATAAAAAGTATCAAAATCTAGAACCATAAAAAGTATCAAATAAGTCTCTAGACTTTCAACTTAGTGTCTAATACACTATTGAACTCTCAATTTTATTTCCAATAGACCTCGTTAACTATTCTTAAATTCATAAGATTTATAAAACATAAATCTTCATATAACATAAAATTAAAGATCGGAAACATACTAAACGACGAAATTAAAATCTTAAGGACCAAACAGAAGTTTAGGAACTTTTAAAATTCAATGTATTTAGAAACTTGTTAAACACTAAGAAACTAATAGGACTTTTAGAACTTTTCAAGAGTAAGCTCTATCGTGAATTAATTTATTATCCAACTTTTGAAACTCCTAGTTTCTTTTGACCAGAAAAAAAATAAAAAGAAGTAGAAGGAATGGCTGGGGAGATAGAGGATGCTGAAAAGAAAGAAAAGAATGGGCGTTTAGGTGCTGGAAAAAGGGCAAATGGAACAAGATTTGTCATAAATTTCCCCAACTTCCATCGCAATTTCCGGGATTTGTATAACGTGCCTACGCCCTCAGTTTCTCTCCCTCCGCCCTTCACAACAATACCTTTTTCTGTCTTGATTATTGATGAAGTTGAGAAAACTGGGCTATAAATTTTTTATGAAAAACTAAACTAATGTTGAATCATAGGGGTGGAAAAGAACTACCCCTCGAACTCATTTCTCATTTATTCACAAAAATTATATAAAATAAGAAACAAGAAGTGGAATCGTTATCTAAAGAGTCTTCAGAGTTTAAAAGTGTTATGAAAGCTACCTCAAACACTTGGCCAAAAACACTATTCTACAGGTGCCTTTTCAGCTATAAAAGTTATCTTTTACTGTCTTGATTTTGAGAAGAAAAAGCAGCTTTAGCTCGACAAAAAGACATACTTAGCCCACCCGGTTAAAAGTACTCTCAAATATAGCTTAAAGAACCTAAACTAATATAGTACAAACATATAATTGGAGGAGGAACAAGGGTCCAAAAGTCGCACAAGCTTCAAATTCAAAATGTTGAAAGAAGTTGAGGTATAGAGAAGTGGAGAGACATGGCAAGGCATGAGGTGTAGCAGCAGATAGGTGATTTGAAGCCATGAATGGAAAGATGGAGACAAGCTTGCCCACACTTCACATGCCTTAATTACTGTTTTATCTTTTTATCAAACACCTCAAGTGCACATCCCACTATCATCATCAAATTCTTCCCTATCTCTCCTCTCTCTCTGCCCTAAACTGACTTCTATAAATTTACCGCCCAACCGAACACAGAATGTCACAACCACAAGCAGAGAAAAACAGATCACAGAGAGAAAGAAATGGAGAGTCGTTCTTACGAACCTGAGAAAACCGCCAAAGACGTCTCACTGCATGAACTCAAGGACAGGCTCGCAGAGTTCGCTCAAGTGCGAGGATGGGAACAATACCACAGCCCTAGAAACCTGCTCCTAGCACTTGTAATTAATCAAACAAAAAACACATTGAAGTTAACATCTCAATCTCCAATTTCGACCTAAAAACAAACAAAATCAGTACATATACTAGGAATAATCTGAATCTTACATGTTGTTCTTATCGTTGATAGAATTGCAATTCCTTGCAGGTTGGCGAAGTCGGAGAGCTATCGGAGATATTCCAGTGGAAGGGAGAGGTGGAAAGGGGGCTGCCGAACTGGAGCGCGGCGGAAAGAGAGCATTTGGAAGAAGAGCTATCCGATGTGTTGCTCTATTTGGTGCGTCTGGCCGATGTGTGTGAGCTTGATCTCGGCCATGCCGCGCTCTCCAAGATCGTAAAAAATGCGAACAAGTATCCTGTAGCCGCTTCCGCTCGCGCGCTGCCATAAACTTCGCGCCTTCACTTCGATCCTTTCTCTGCTTAGTAATTTTGGAAGTCCGGAAAGAGTTTAAATTTTGTATTTTCAATAATTTTTGCTTCTTAATTTGTCCTTTAATAAATTTTAAATGTTTGGTATTTAGAACTTTTAATTTGATTTTTAATTACTCCCTCAAATTTAAAAATAATTTCAAATTCAGCTGAATATAAAAAATAAAAAAACAAAAAGTAAATAAGTTCTAAATTTAATATATATATTTTGACTTAATATATCATTTTTAAAGCTTTAATGACTAATTCTTTTAGGTTCAACGCATTCATAAATTTCAACCTCTACCGTTCATGTTCCCACAATATGGTCAAATATGGTCTATGGTCTATGTCCTCTTGACCTCAACTCCAACCGCAACCAATGGAGGATTTTACGACCGTCTTCATCAACAATTTAATTGATAATATTTATTTGGATAGTTCATGTTCTAAGAGTGGGGTTAGATGTCCTAAGAGTGGAGAGGGTTCTACAGTGGTCTTTAATGTTTCAATAGCAATAATCTAATTGATAATATTAATCTTGATAGTTCATGTTCCACAAGTAGTTAGACATTTCTGAAGTCCATTTCCACCGCACCACAACTCAACCCACTACCAAAATAGAGGGTTCTACAACAGTCAGACATTGTTGTAGTCCATGTCCTCCACACCTCAGCTCCAACCACAACTAACACAAATGGTTCTACAATGGTCTTTAACGTCTCATCAACAACAATCTAATCGAAATATTAATGTGGATAATTCATGTTCCGACACAGTAGTCAAACGTTGTCGTAACTCACACCCTCCACACCTCAGTTCCAATCACAACCAACTTAGAGGATTCTATAGTGATTTTCGACGTCTCAACAACAACAATCTATTTGAATACCCAAAAGTAAATTACACTTCACGCTCCAAATTTGATAGAATTAAATCAAGTCATACATAAACAATCGGTTCGAGAAAGGCACCAAGGAATCATTTTTTATGGAATGATTTTTCATATTCTCGAAAGCAATCATTTTTCCCCTTCATTTATTATGGAATAATAATATTTTAAAAATATGTAAAATACCGTATTATAAAATTAATGGGTCGAATAATAATTATAAAATTTATATGATGTCATTTTAAGTATCTAAGCATTATCATATATTAAGTGATATTTTTTTTTTGTCAAATTAGATAAAAAAATAACCTTGATTACTTTAGATAATTGAAATTAGATATATTAAAATAAAGTTAATTAAAATATAAAGTCTTGGAGAGTAAAAATAGTAGTTAAAATTAAAGATTAATTCTAATGGCTGCGGCTGCTTGCAGACCCTCTCCACCGCCGGCCCGCCGGCTTCAAATGTTGAAACCAACAGGGAACTGCATAATTTGAACTATGAACTGGAAACTATAATCCAGACTGTCTTTAACTGAAGATGAAAATGGATCTCAGGCTTCTGCCTTTCTCATTTCTTTTGATTCGAAGGGCTCGGCTCCAAGATAATTGTACGATCTCGAACTTGGATTTTTTAGCGAACCAATCACAAATATCGAGATTTGTGCATACCCGGGTGATGAATCTTCCGTCTCAGGGCGGTATTGAGAGAAAGATTCCTGATTGCCTGGATGCCCTCCGCAAGGAAGGCAATGACATGCGGAGCGACGGATATTTCCTCATGAAACTCATTGAGGACTCTGTTTCGAATAATGGGTTTGAATCTATTGCTCTTATTTTCTCTAAGTTTCGTGGTTCTATTAATTCTCAGATTTGTAACTCGATGATCAGGGGTTATTTGGATTTGAATGAGCATTTGAATTCACTTATCATTTTTGCTCACATGCATAAATTTAGCATTCTGCCTGATTCTTCTACTTTCCCGGCCGTTCTTAAAGCGACTGCACAGCTATGTGATATTAAACTTGGAAAAATGATACATGGTGCTGTTGTTCAAATGGGTTTCATTCGTGATGTCTACACAAGCACGGCTCTAGTGCACATGTATTGTTCTTGTCTGTCTATTTCCGATGCATCTCAGCTGTTCGACGAAATGCCTGAAAGAAATTCAGTTACTTGGAATGCGCTGATTACTGGTTATACACATAATAGGAAATTTAAGGAAGCTATCAATGCTTTCCGAGGGATGCTGGCAGCTGGGGCTGAACCGAGCGAGAGAACCATGGTGGTAGTTCTATCTGCTTGTTCTCATTTGGGAGCTTTGAATCAGGGTAAGTGGATCCATGATTTTATTTATCAGAATAAGTTGAGACTGAACGTGTTTGTAGGAACAGCACTTATTGATATGTATGCTAAATGTGGGGTTGTTGAGGAGGCAGAGAAGGTCTTCGAAGAAATTAGAGACAAGAACGTTTATACATGGAATGTCTTGATTTCTGGATATGGCATGAATGGCCAAGGCAATGCTGCTTTGCAGGCTTTTTCTAGGATGTTGATGGAAAATTTCAAACCAGATGCGGTTACCTTTCTAGGTCTCTTGTGTGCATGTTGTCACCAAGGTCTGGTCACAGAAGGGCGTCGACAATTCATAAGCATGAAACAACAGTTCGGACTGCAACCGAAGATCGAGCATTATGGGTGTATGGTTGACCTACTTGGTCGAGCAGGATTGTTAGAGGAAGCTCTAGAGTTAATCGAATCCATGAGCATGGAGCCCGACCCTATCATTTGGAGGGCTCTGCTTTGTGCTTGCCGAGTCCATGGGAATACGAAAATGGGTGAATATACTATCAGGAGACTTATTGAGTTAGAACCAAACAATGGGGAGAATTATGTCTTGCTATCAAATCTATACTCGAGGGAACGTCGGTGGATCGAAGTAGGAAAGTTGCGAGGAATGATGAGTCTCAGGGGGATTGAAAAAGTCCCTGGTTGCAGTTCAATTGAAATAAACAATGCAGTTTATGAGTTTACTGCATCAAATGACAGAAAACTAGAATTCAGTGCAATATATAAGCAGTTGGATAATGTGATGAAGAAACTGAAAGAGAATGGTTACGTTACAGGCACTGACATGTCTTTGTTTGATATTGAGAAAGAAGAGAAAGAGCACTCTGTGATGTACCATAGCGAGAAACTTGCTTTAGCATTTGGTCTCTTAAACTCTCCTTTAGATTGCACCCTAAGGATAGTGAAAAATCTGAGAATTTGCTCGGATTGCCATGAGTTTTTCAAGGTCGTATCACTTGTCTATAAACGATATATTGTCGTTAGAGACCGAAATCGTTTCCACCATTTTTCTGAACGCGTTTGTTCTTGCCGAGACTACTGGTGAACATTGAATTTGTTAGAACGAACTCTTCGGCAGTGCTATCTCGAGCAGCAGCTCAGCAATATTGCTTGTTTTCGCATTATGTTCACTTATTTCTGGACTTGCCATATGCTCATTCATGGTATTCAAAAAATGCAGAACTTCTTAACATTAGAATATGTCATTTCCAACAACCAAAATCACTGGAGAAAGCTTGAACTTTTGGTTGAAACGAGACATATTTAGCTATTCAACTAAGACTATTTGTTCTTGGATTCAATTCAACCAATTGCTGAAGTTTTTTGTGGTTAGCTCTAATGCATATCTTCCTTGATTCCTTCAAATTTGCCTGCCTGCCGAGGTGTCTTGTTCACTTCTTGGCAATATAGTGTCACCATCTTACTGTAGAAATCCATATCCATTGACTGCAGCGACAAAAAATCAGCACTTGAGTACAAAAAACTGTAAGCTTTTGCATCTTGAATCTGTTCTTCAATGAATAGCTCTTTCAATATTTTTATTATATATAGTTGGTCCCTCATTCACTTTATTCATGTTAGGAGCTAGTGTAAGTAGAATGACTCAATATCGGTTTAGTCTGGCCTGACGACTCTTTAAGAAACTGAATCGCGAAAGTTGACTAAAACCAGCTATCTCAATTATTTTTCAGTTTGCATTCTACAAAATCGAACCCATTTGTGTGTATTACTCGATTAGTTCATCTTATGTTTGATGTTCGACTTACTTGTGCCAAGAAAGTACAGAAAGGATCGGTCGGAGGAACGAAAGCGCTGGTGGAAAGGTTAGATTTTGGCTTTGTTGTTGAGTTGATAGAAGGCAGTAGAAACGGAGGAGGAGGGAATGCAGCAGCACAAGGAAAGGAACTGGAGCTGGGAGCCTTTGAATCAGTGTTAAGTAGTCCCATATGAGCTGCAAGCAGTGACATTTGAAGCTGCTGCTGCTGTATTCCTAGAGGCGTGACCATCTGCGGCACAATTGATCTGATACTGTACATGAACTGAACTTGTGCTTGAAGTTGCTTCAAATATTGAATTGTGTCATCCAAAAGTGAAGCTCTATCCATCTGTGAAAGGAAAGACAACTCTTTTAGCTCTCTATTAACCATTTCATTGACGATTCGATACTAAAGAGATATTTACTTTACGAGTTAGATAAGCGTGACTCAAGTTTGAAACCGAGCCTACGTTCTATATAAGAATGCAATTGATTATCTTGGATTATAGATTTTCTAATCTCCACATACCTAAGCTTACTAAACTCTACACGAGTTTTCCGAGCACCCCGGAAAACAATGACAAAATAATTCATGATTCCAACCATTTTCTCACCTTACTCCCGTTTGGCACCAACTTTTGCAGATCTTTCATCTTCTGGTTTATTCGGTCTCTCCGTTTCTACAAACGAGAGAACGGTTAATTCAATCCTTGAGTAGCATGACAAGAAGTTAAGTTGGTTCAAAGTTTCTTACTCTATCAGACCGATTGTGATTAATAGCTGCTCGAGTTCGTCCGATTGAGCAGCTCCCATCTGCTTTCCCCTTCATATTATGATCATCCTCCTGATTCAAACAACAAATCAAACCGTAAGTGATGTCCGCTAAAACAAATCAAGGAATACTATTTCCATTGGAATAAGGCATTTTGGAGAAGCCCAAAGCAAAACCACAAAAGCTTAGATTCAAAGTGGCCGATATCAATACTATTGTGAAGAGTCATGTTTATCTAACAAAAACAACTTCGTAACAAAGACCTTGTGCATCACCGAGACATCATCTTGAGCTAAATCCTCAACAGAATCTTCGGTTTTGAAGCTCCCGTGAGATTCCATGGAAGTCCAACTCATCAAAGCTTCATTTTTGCAATCTGGGTTGGATCGTGTCCGTTTCCTTGACAATGAACTATGAACAATGGACTCGAGGGTATCATCAGATTGGCTCCAGGAGTGGTTGGTTGAAGGCGTTTGGAAAAGCACCTCCACATGGGCGTCCATGGCTGCTTCCTGGTCATCCCCTCTCGCACATGGCCGTTCATAGTTGGGCCTGAATTACAGGAATCCACCCCAAAAAACAACATTATGGATGGTGGGTTTGAAAGGCTTCACCTTAACTAAAAAAGTTATAATGAGTGATAATTGAGTGCTTACATGGGGTTCCAGTTTGGGAGTGTCCAGTGGCTCATGCTCATAGTATGCAGAAGAAGGTATAGGTTCCCAGGTGCAGGAATTGAGGGACAGCTCTTTCTTTATCTCTATCTCTATGTGTGTGTGAGGGTATGTGTATATAATGCGAGAGATTGGGGGTTGATAGAGATATCACAGTATGAAACCGAGATAGCTGAAACAGTTCTTTACTTATTTGGACCACTCTCCATCAACTTTTCAAACCCTTTCTTTCCCACAAGGGGTGTTTATTCTCCTAGCCCTAGTTACTGTAGCTAACACTGACCCTTTAATATATATATATATATATATATCTATTTTTTTCTCTTTAATTTTGATAGAATTAAACAACGAGCTTCAAAATTTTTATATAATATATACTTTAATTTGTTAAATGGTTAGACTAAAGTTTTTTTATTTTTTATTTTTATACGCTTCCTAGTAATTAATTAATGTCATCCAAATTACTATAGCTATAAGTTTGAAGACTTTTATAATGATAACTCAAACGAGCTAATATTAGAGATGTTTGATGGTCGAGACGAGAAAGCCTTCTATGTCTACGTTCCTATCACTTATTTCAATTTTCGTTATCGAGATTTTTTTTTCATTTATTTTCATGGTGATTGAAACGAGAATCGAATTCTTCAGTGAAATTTTTCTTCGTTATTTGATGAATAATTTTATTTTTAAATATCTTTTATATTAAAAAAATATAAAATATCATGATATATTTAATAATATTTCATAAGCAAAAATGTAATATAATATTCTATCAATAACCTACTACCCTAGTAAACCCTACGAGAACTCAAATAGTCAAAATAGGAGACGTGTCGTTATGAGTATAACTCAAATGAAAGATGTTACTTATTTCAGCTTCAATGGAGGTTCGATCTTCTAGCTCCTAACTCCTCTAATAAACACAATATAAAAATTGATCGTTCCCTAGACTTTTTGGTTGTATATTATCATAAATATTCAAGTCGGCACAACTAACTATCTCATTTCTATTTTCACCCACACATGAAATAAATAATTAAGTCAAGTATATTTCTAGTTTCGACTCCTAAAAGGGACCATTTTAATTGTCTCAAATAAATGACATGATTTGTCTTAATCTAGAATTTACTCTAAAGATGTGTTTATACCATAATATTTGGTCCATGTCGGTGTCTTTTAGTTGACTAAATGAAGCCCAATTGAGAGACGCAAAATCGAAACGTCAATATTATCTAGTGATATAGTAACAAAATCAAATGGAGCACATCGTCCCATTCTTTTTTGTTAATTTAATTCATGAATATGTGAATTCGATGACCTTTAAGCTGAGAATATGACGTTTAAACCCGTTGAGATATATTGTTTATTGAGATTTTTTTTAATTACTGTATTGTTATTTGATATTAAAATATTTTGTTAAAAGAATAACAGTAAAATGTTAATACTTTTTTTTTTCAAGCTTTAATTTTGGTAATTTCATCCACCGACAAATTGATGGAGACAAGAAAAAACATTCATTACGAGGAACACACTTCTGAGGCCACATACTGTTGCAAATGTTTGGTTGATCGTTTTAATAAGGAAGAAAAATCAAAGTATATGTTTAAATTTACAATTCAATTGGATGAAATTAAAAAGTTTTAGATGAAAATAGATATAATTTGCTAAGTTCAAGTGTCAATAAGCTTAACTAAATGAATTTATTTACATTATATCACGAGTATAACTTAATTGAATAAAATATACATCATTGACTAGAAAATTAGAATTCGTTGAACTAAAAAAAAGTGCAAATGTGTTTTACTTGATAATGTTGCCTTAACTAAGACAATTTTTGTAAAGAACGATTGTATCTCAAGATAGAATAAACTACTAACTCTGAGTGCAACAATTCATGTGAGCAATCTTATAGAGATGATAGGAGTAGAGAATTCAAACATTCAAGTAGCCACATTGCTTCACGTAGAGTTATATCTTTCGATAAATAACGTATCCTCACGAACAAATGGGATTTGGAACATGTTTTTAAGCACATAAATTTTGGTGGGAAAAAAGTTGATGTTGGATGGGAATAGAGCATGTGGGACAGCCTTTGTTTCATTTGAAGGGATAGTTTCACTGTCTGAGCAAACAAAGGCATTGAAATTATGGTGGATGTGCCTAAAGGCGGCCGAGCTTGGAATAGACTGTTCCGTTCCTTTGGTGGCTCAGAATTGCCTTCACTTCCTTCATCGCCTTCAAGATTTTAAGTTATTTGGCTAATGGGAATCTACTATTTTTGGTGCTTCAATTCTCAGTTTCGTTCGTTTATTTGTTATCCTTATCTCTTTGGGACCGAGCTTGTTTAAATGAGTCCATGTGCTCGGTAGCCACTACATTATACAAGCCATAACACGACTAAGTTAAGACTAAGAAGTCAAAGGTTAGAATCTTTAGAATCAAACCCAAGCCACCGACCATACTGTTCCAACTAGAAAATAAGAACATAAAAGAAAAGAGGAAATCCCATGTATTTAACTTATCAAATCTTTGGAAGCTGAATCTAAACGAGAAAGATTAAGTAATTAATCTTGACCTCGTAAAACATGTTCGAGAAAACCCAATAGAGCACGAGACTAAAAGAGGTTCGATTGGACATCAGTTAGGCACCTTATGGTAACGACATGAGTAATACGACAGAAAGGTGCTAGTCCAATAGGTGTTGTGTGGTTCTACTCTACATCAACATAGCACACATACATGTGTAGCAAATTCAAATTACAAAATCTAATATCTCAAACTTTTAGGACTTAGTTCAAACAAACTTGCCTGATTAGATTATAGGGATATTGCAAAGTACAGAATCAAGTACATGGCGCGTAAGAGAATGCAAGAGAATGCAGATGACGATCAACTAACCTTAGTGAAGGTTCCCTGAAGTGCTTACTCCAGAGACAGACTTCTTAGACAATAATACTGAGTGCCCTGGAGAGTCCACAGGCGCTTAGAGGACAAGATCTTGTGGTTCAGATTCCTCAAGCAGGACATAAATCTCATCACTCCATCTTGTATTCTTGTCTTCCATGGCTGGATTTTGTGAGTATTTTGCAGTCAGAATGGCTGCTTAATCCCAGCTGCAACACTTGCGCCAAAAACGTCGAGGCTAACTGCACTCCGTTGGACTTCTGGCAGGAAAATCTGTGCTGGTTGCTGTAACCACATACACCAATGTGTTGCTCAATCCCGTCCTCACTAACACCTGTTACAAAGTGAAACGGAGACCAAAGAATCTAAATTGTTGACAAATATTTCATGTTGTTGCTTGGCATGAAAAATCAATAATTTCACGACAGAATGAATGGATTGTTATCTTCTATTCCTCATGGCCCATCGAATGGAACTGCTATCAGAATCATTAATTATTCATACATACAAGCACTAATTCTGATAATAACATATGGTGATCTTGATAGATTAAATGAAAGAATACAAACATTTTTTTCCTTTCATGCTGTGTAGTAGAGCTGAGAAACTTGTTTCATTGTGCTGATGATGACCCTAACCTTTGAATTTGTTGGTATGGTTAACTGTCTTGAAAGTTCTTGCAACCAGTTAGTTGTTTCTTGATTCCAAATGACATCATGACCAGAAAGCTCGGCTGAAACAAATACGATATCAAATCTTACATTAGACATCAATAGATAATACTATGGGCTGGATAAACATTCTTTTTAATCTTCGTTTTAAAAAAATAATTCTGTAAAGATAGTTTTCAAAAATGTTTTTAGAATATTGGTTAAGACTCATCACAAACCCGGAAAATCCCGCATCATGCTTCTCATTTTATTCATCAAACGCAGTGGGAGTATCGGCCGAAAAGAACTGCTCGGCCCTATCAATGAAACTGCCAGGGAATCTATAATGCAACAGCACAGATGCAACTTCTAATGTTGGTGGATTGTGCTTCGAAACAATTTCATCAGATGCTTTAGCTGATCTGTTGTCTCTTAGGTTTCTTGTTCTGTTACTCCTATTGCTATTTCCAGTGGAAGTTCCTCCAGGTCTTCCTAAAGAAGTCCTTGTGGTTCTGCAGACATTGCGGCTGCCTCTAATGGTACCGTCCGTTAGCGATTTTCTAGTCTCAGGACCATTTGGGTTAAATTCATTAGAATCATCGTTCTCTTGTGCTGAAGTGGATTGAACAGTTGGTACTGGCAGATTATTTTTGCAGGATCTCAATAATGAGACCAGCATGTCCATACTTAGTTCTTGCTGAACAACGGACTTGTTCTGCTCACACCCATAGCAAGCAGCAACCAGGGTACTGGCCAAGACTGGCATCAATTCAGGGTCACTGAAGAACACAAACGGCAGGTCGCAAACCTAAGCACAGAAATCTCATTCGTCAAATTTCATCCAAATATGAAGCTTAGGGATGGGAGGGGTATGGTAGGATACTAACCTTGTGAAGTATGGTAGGGCTCTTTCCCCAGCGAAGAACTTCTTGATTCTCAGGATGGAACAAGGCAAAATGCCCAAGAATGGACAAAGACTCGAGAAGCAGAAGACCAATCTGAGGATGAACAGCAGGTTTGAAAGCTTAGAACTACACAATAATGCATAATGGTGCAAAAAGAAAGTGTTAACTACATAGATAACTGCATAGACCCTATTTACACAAAAATCCCATTTTCAATTAAGTTTCAGCATTGTCAATCAATGAGCTCAGCCATAAAGAGAGATTAATTTACTTACATGCTCGGTAGGTTTTGTTTGTAACAATTTAATATGGTAAAATAAATCGGCTGATTTTCCTGAACTGTTTGTAACTCTATCTTTGAGTTCGTTTGTACCGATTTGGGATATTGTAAGACTAGATGAAAAAACGGATTGGGCTCTAAATGGATTTCTTGAATCACATCACATCCTGTCCGTTGGGAAGAATATTTTGCCCTTACACAAAGCCTCTCTTGTTAAATGGAGTTCCAAGTTTTCATTGGAAACTAAAGCTTTGAGTAAAGGAATTACTAGCTTGCAGCTCTAGATGCCCCTGGCAATCTATTGCCGGATGCTGCGTGCAGGTAGACAAGTGGTCAAGTCTAATCTTGGTCAAGGTCATAGGTTTTGTTTCGGGAGGAATCTCTGGCTGCTTCAAACTTACTATTGGCATTCCAAGACTGTAAAAAGTGTTGATTCCAACTTCTTACTCGTTAATCAAAGTCAGTCAGAGAAACACCAAGGACTTGGCTCTTAACATCCTATCATTGTAATGCACAACTAGGGTTATGATGTTCACATCTATAGACTATAGGAAAATAATCGATCAGCCCATGAAAATTGCAGCTAGTAGTTGTCTCGCATGCTACCATATGGAAAAAGTACGCGCCTATACTTAACACTAACTTGTAAAAATAGCACACATGAATTACCGGATCACTAGGAGTTGTCCACTTGCTTGAGCAATGCGAGAGAAGGAAACTCATTAAATGGAAAAACTCCATTTTCAGGTCTGGCCTAGCCTGAAAGAAAATGAGGATGTAACTCCTGGTTAGCTTGGAGTTAATGATCTGGTATTAGTATCTCTTCTTATGAGACTTAGTAATTTATATCTTAAGGATCAACATTGAACAATCCCAATTTTGAACTACATTCGAGAAATTGAAATTAGTTATAGACAAAGTTCCACTTGAAATAATGCCTCTTACCAGCATTCGCTGAATAAATTTAAGATCCAAGAACGCCAGATTGTTCAACACCTTCAGCACACCAGTAGCAACATCTTCAAAATTAGATGGAAGGATATATGAGGCCTGAAACATAGTAAAGACATCCAAATTTTTGCTCAGCTTGCGGCAATGCTTAAATAAGTGTAACTTGAAAATCTAAACAAACGGCTGCCGAACTTCAAAATCTATCAGGAAAAGTTGAACTTAAAGTGCTTCGGTTATGCTATATCTAAAATTTTATTTTAAACATATCTGACAGAATCCAGTAATATTAAACACCAAACTACGAGTTGTTTCATACTCAAATTTTCTCAGAGATATTAATGCATTTGACAAGTGAACGTACCTGTTCAGATGATAACCTATTGTTTGCTTGAAGCAAAACAGCAGTTAATAAGGACAGGAGACCAACAATTCCAGTATCAGATATAGCAGACAGTAAATACGCTATTGGAGGTTTCAATTTTGTAATATTTTTTATCCATTGGTCAGATACAAGATCCATCGGTTGTTTCTGATCCCCTTGGGATACAGAAGTTTTTGAGATAACTTCACTATCTTGTAGTTCGTCCTGAACATTGGTCCGGAGATTAACACCATTTGCCTCGATTGAGCAGTCAGTCAGCTTCCTCTGACCTCCATCACTGGGTATCATCCCATCGTTTTTCTTTTGCTCACTCGATTCATCATCCAGTTTATCTATTGCTATTTTTTGTTTTTGTACAATTTTAACCCCATTTAACCCAGATTCTGACGGACTATCATCTTCAGTGAAACCAGTTCCAATAAAATCTTTAGACTGGAGAGAAATAGCAATTTCACTTCCATCTTCCGCCAATTTTTCACTAGCGGGTAACATAAAATTAATGGTACTATCAGTTCCAGGTCTTGATGTTAAAATCACCAAAAGACGTATACTTAAGAGAATGGAGGAAGGAAATGGGGACCCTTCCACCTGAGGTCTATCATAAAGCGCAAAAAGATCTCGGAGCCGATGAATAACCTGGTAAGCAACCAATAGTTCCAACAAACTCTCCCACATTTGGAGTTGCGGTCCTTCAGGCCTTACATGACCAATTATTGTTGTGATAGTCCACAAGGACCCATCCAGTACTTCGGAGCTTGACTCAAAATTTTCAATAGACGTTTTGCTTGATGGAAGCACATTACCAGGGGCATTAACAGAAGCTGCAAACTTGATGTAGTTTTCAAGGGCTGTTGATAGCATTGGGATGATTGGTGGCAAGAGGTTCTGTCCAAGAAAGTAACTTCTGTTTGCAGATGCAGATAATACTACCCTTAGCAATTTCAATAGATGTATCATCACTTGACAGGCTTCAGGTTTAGATGTGTGAGAAGCAGGAAGAGCCGAAGCAATAAAATCAAGTAAGCCAGCTTGGCGAGAAGCTTGCAGCTCGAGTTCCCTTCCATCCAAATACTATAAAACAAAAATTGTCAAATGCAACAACACATAACATAAATGCATACAAATCAAATAGACAAGAATTCATTTTTCTTTTGGAAAAAAGCACATTATGCTATCTTTAGTACAGAGATGTGCTATGAAACAGTTCTGCGTGATGATCTTTTGAGATGAATATGAGTTATGCAAAGATAAAATTTGCAAGCTGTAATTCGCATAAAACAGACGAATACGAGTTATGTAGATGAAAGTTGCAAGCTGTAAGTGACACCAATGTCAAATCACTACTAGAATTCACAGGCATAAATACAACAAGCTAAAATTGCAACAAATACCACATCTCATAGTTCCAATTCAAATTATTTAAATCGATATCCAGCTTCCAACTGATCTATGCTAACTTATAAGCAAGGAAATCTCATAAAATTCTCTTCTCTAGAAGGTAATAAACCCTATAAACAAGTAGATAATGGACAAAATGGAGGAATGGAGAATTCATACTGTTGTCTGTTTAATAAAATTGTAATAAATTTCACTAAAAAAAACTCCACCCCCTCACTTAAAAATAAACAAACATTGGTGTTTAATAGTACCTTGATCATTTCAGCAATTATCAGCCCTAAACTTGCAGCGCCTTCTTTCCTTGCTTGGCGAAGTTTTTGAAGTTCTTGAAGCCACCTACCTATTTTTGCCCTTGCAGTTCCTATGGATGTTCTATATCCAATGCCAATATTCTCAGCACCACTAACGGGCTCAATAAATTCATACTTCAGAGCCATAAGCCTCTGTCGGATTCTTTTGATCTTTCGTTTCATGTGTTGTTGCATTGTCGTCTTACCCATTGCAAGACCAGAATCCAAGTCAGAGCTACTTGGTCCCTGCTCATCACCATTATTGTTTGGTGTCAATCTACTCAGACCATCCTTATGCACAATTCGTCGCAGCAGGGGTGAAGATTGGTCCCTAAAATCCATAGAAGCCCTCTCTCGTATTTGCTCCAAATAAAACTTCCGCCGTTGTTCACTTTCACTAAGTCGCTCAGCCAATTTCTGGGCCATAAGTTCAGCTTCTTCTTGCTGGGCTCTTGCTCTTTCCACCTTCCTTCGAAGCTGTTCCATGGCCCTCGCCTCCCTTGCCGCACTTGATGCTTTTCGCTCTTCTTCCCTTCGAACATGAGCCTCTTCTTTTTTCCTCTGTGTTTCAGCAAGACGCTGCAATTTTTCAGCTTCAATCAATTTCTTTCGTTCTAA
This sequence comes from Cucurbita maxima, assembly GCF_002738345.1. Classification (NCBI taxonomy): domain Eukaryota; kingdom Viridiplantae; phylum Streptophyta; class Magnoliopsida; order Cucurbitales; family Cucurbitaceae; genus Cucurbita; species Cucurbita maxima. The sequence goes on from NW_019272018.1 coordinate 6,625,419, forward strand.
CACTGCTTCTTCTCTAGCCATATCTTCCTTTTGTTTAATTTTCATTACTTGAAGCTTTTCAGCTCTCCTTAATTCAGAACCATGAAGCTTCTGCCGCAATATAATCTTTTTATTTTCTTCATTTAAGGAGGTGATGAAACGAACCTCATTGACCTTACTACTTTCATCACCAGCTCTCTTCACAACTTGAGCTAGGAAAGCTTCATGCCGAGATTCACTGCGCTGGTGACGAGCATACATTCCTTCCCGTAATTTCATAGTGCGTACAGCCTGCCATTCATTTACACGAATTAATTTCTCTGAAGTACGCTGTAGTTTCTGAACCCTTTCATTCTCTAGATCACTTCTGATTTTCATTGCCCGAGCATGCTTTTCTTCTGCCTCTCTTTTGACATCTAAAGAAGTTTTCTTCTTCTTGTCAGGGGACATTAGCTTATCGTGCAGCACACGTACACGCTCAGCACTTTTCCTGGCCATGCCTGGTAAATGTGAAACGCGGGAACTAATACGAACAGATGATGAAAGTATATCTTCCCAATTCCTCTTTTCTTTCCATGCATCCATGGATTTCCGAGCAGCCATATTCCTCTTCTCCTTTTCCTTGTCTTTTTCAGGAACAGTTGCTTGTCTTTTCGAATTATCTGCAGCTTTCTGATTTTTCTCACACGTACCTTCTGCTAGTGCTCGTTCTCTTTTAGGAAGTAGCTTTTCTACATCAGATTCTTCTTGTTCTCGCTTAAATTTTACAGCAAGAGGTGGCTTGGACGTATTTATAGAAGAAGACAAGGAACTATGTGGGCGTGAACGTCCATTTTGCACAACATTAACCTTCTCAGTACCGATTGACTCAATATTCTTTTCTTTTCCACTAAGATTCCCTGGAGTGTGATCTGCACCTTTACTTTCTGTTGTCTTTAATGCTGAATCTGCAGCATGAGACAGTATATTATTTACTGCAGATGTTTTCTTCATCTGATCCATAAACTGTGGACACTCAGTCCCAGAAACATTTTTGCTTGCTTCAAGCATGTTGGCTCTCTCTTGCCGAATTTTCTTAAATGCCTCAAGCGATGATGATAAAATCTCTGCTTTATGAGGAGAATTTGTCATTCTCCTGACCTGCATTTTTTATTGCATAATTGGGTTTCAAGTTCTTAACAAAAAAAGTAACAATACAAGCAAACAATTCACAACAGGAAACTAATAACAAGAAGTATAGGAGTTAATATATGATATACTCATGTTGCACAAGTGCTAAAAAAAATATATGTAATTATATTTGCAAAAAAAGAAGATATAGCCACATCAGAGAATATGAGAATCGCTTGCCAAAAGAACAGTCAAACTCGAGCTCACCTCCCAAGAGAGAGCATGTGGCCTACAATGGTCACTCCTCATAGTGATTGGCATTCCATCAACAGACTGAGAAGACAACCTCTTCACCTCTTCAAACTCCTCCACCCTAGCATTTAGTTCTTTAAAATCAGATGTGGCCTCTTCAAGAACAAGAATAGCTTCTTTCATCTGTTCCAAGTCACATTCCAGTTCACAAAGGAGATAAAGTTCATCTACAGCTCGATTAAGATTCTCAAAAAGGAAACACCAGAGCCGCTGCCTAAACCTTTCTTTACTCTCACCTGTCTCACCTTCACTGGGCACACTCACAACTTGCACATTATGAGTTCCACTCCCTTGTTCAATTTGATCATCTTCAACCTGATCAGAGGAACCCCCTGAATTTTCAGGTTCTTTAGTTTCAGTTGAGAGTAATTCAGCCTCCTGAACAATCAATGGCGAATTAGACAACTCACTCTTACCAGCTGCTTCATGGAGCTCTGAATTTTCTACCTCAGGCTCAGGTAACTCAACAGCCTTCTGGACTTTTGGCTCAGTTCCAGCTTCCTCACTAGAGGGAGAGTTAAAACTTGAACTGTAATCTTTTATAAGTTTGTTGTGTTCGGTGCCTATATCCTTGCAATTTAAGTCGTCGGTACTTGGACAGACTGCTGCTTCACTATTACTCAATAATTCCAGATCTTCTCTAAATTCTCTATTGAAATCTTGATGGCTAACTTGGCATAATTTGACCTCATCAGTTGATAAAAGAGCCTGATGAGAGGCCTCCTCTTCTCTGACTGATAATGCCCCCAATTTGATCACTTGTGTATCAAGGGAAGAGATGTGTGAAGCCAAGTCATGCTTACCCTCATTCTTTTCAGAGACGCCTAGATCAACCTCTCCAATATTACCAAACTTTATTTCAACTCCATTAGCACTGTTATTCAATATCAAACTACCATCCTCAAGATCACCCCATTTGATTTTCTGAGCAACTCCAGGGATATCTTTGTGAGAGACATTCCCATAGTCTCCACTTCCACCATGAGAATCTACAACATGCAAAACGGATGACTTGGGGACTTCAATGTCTTGTCTGACCGTATCAGACAAGTGTGGACCGCCATCGTCCCCAGTTGATGTAGAAATATATTTCTCAGTATTAATTTGGGTATGAACAGCATAACTTCCTCCTGATGTTGGAGGATGAGACTTTGACCTATCATTTCGGGCATTTTTATTCACCAGATGTGGACTGCCCGAAGAATTAGATGAATTTTTCCCTGAAAATCCTCCAACCCAGCTCTGTAGGGAAAACTTAGAACTACTCTTATGTTTCTGGGCAACAAAATAGCATATTTATACAAAGGTTAGCTTCGCCACCACAAAAAATACGATATAATTAGAGCATAACCAGGAAGGTAACAAGCATGAACCCAGCACCCAAGGTGGAGGAGGCTAACAAAGCCAACGAAATGGATAATATTGATGTTCAATGAGAAGGAGCAAAAAGTTGGATGTTAAATTATATAGTGCATGCAACTCAAAAGTGAATAAAAAACTACTTTGCATGACATTAGCAGCACCTCGAGAAGGAAAGAACAGCCCAACAGATATCCAAGTCTACTTGGACTCCTATACCGGTAAAATTTCTAGAGTACCTACATTACAAACAAATAACTCTGATGCTCAAGTTTTCATCTAATAACAAAACATAATCTTCAGATGCAATTAAATAATCCATTTCAAAGAAACCAAGTTTGATGCCCCCAAATTCTTTGACTAATTAGTGAAACAAACCACAACTCTGTAGAAAAGAAACTCTTATATATCTCCGCGTGAGAAAAATGAGAAATCGGTGGGCTTCGGGGACCTTCTCGCATGTTATCTATAGTTCATCCATAAATTCCCAGCGAAATAAAAGATAAACAATAAGAAACATTCATCTTCCCTAAACCCACTCTCTAATCATCATAAAAGGAGGAAGAAGAAGAAGAAGAACTTAGCCGATAATGGAGTTGTCACCTTTTTCACTTCGAACCATCCTGATCCCTGATCGTCACCTCCACCGCCGTTCTCCATCTCCAATTGATCAGAACTCAGATTTCATTTTTCAAAAATGCAAAACTAAAAGAAAAAATAAATCAAATTCTTGCTGTAACACCCAATTCCTCCAAGTCGTAGAACCAAAGCTAACCCTCCTAATTCCACGGCATCACAAATCATTACAAAATTGAAATTGGTTGAATCGATCACATCCATGAACGACCGCGTGGAAAGACAAACAAAACTGCACCTCAATATAGTAAAAATTGGGCCGGATTATTCAGGTGCATACAGAAATCTGAATATTCAGAATTCCAGTTAGCCTGAGGAACAATGCAATGAATAAAAAACTACAATACTCGCAATTGAAAAACTCCAATGGCAGTGGCAGGTTGCTAAGGTTTTTCTAGGGCTTTATTTTATGCAATATAAAGCGTGAAGTACACAAATAAGGGAGGAGGCACGAGTAGGAGGAAATTTAATATTATATCAGAGAGAAAACGAAGAAAAATTGAAGAAATGGAGAATGATCAAACAACTTTTCATTTTTTCAACAGAGCGGTCCCTTTTTCAGACATGGAACTGTGTAATTCAATCAAAAATCCTACAAAATGCTAAAGAGGACAACGAATTTTCACCATCAGAAACGGATCGGTGTTTGAATATGGCTGTAAGAGACGAGACAATCATGTTCTTGTTCGTTCATACTCGTAATATATTGTAGCAGTGCTTCGTCGTGCTCGAACCAGTTCATCGCCATTAAGCTACGCAATACAACAATAAATATCTCATTTTTATGTTTTTTTTTTTTTTAAATTTGTTTTTTTCTTTCCAATAAAATCTTCATTTTTAGAGAAAATAAGCGAAGGTTGACTTGGGGATGTTGAAGAAAGTGAAAGATTAATTTTGATTAATATTTAATATATATATTTAATTTTATTGGTTTGACGTCGGTCAATTAAGTTCAACCCATGGAACTCAATCCAATTTATTTAATATAATTATAAATTTTATAATTTTGTTATTAACTTTGAAAATTAGATAATTTTGGGATTAAAATTTCCGAATAATAAAATAGGGGAGCGGAATAGATTTTTCTCCGTAGAGTTAAAATGCAACAAAAATCTCATATTGATTAAGAAACGCAAAAACTATTGATACACACAAGACCTTACGAGCAGTATCAAAGTCATAATCTAAACCTAATTGTAATGATACGAGAGTTATATGGAGATTTAAGAGTATGATAACGATTGATTCTCTGACACTAAAAAAAATATCTTACAATTAAAAGTTCTCTAAATTTTAAATACCAACAAGCTAATTATTAATTATTATTACACCTTTAAATGATTATAATGATAAGTATGAAATTCCATCAAACCCCTCAATAAATTATATTTTAATTCGACCCTTTTAGTTAATAATTTTTTTTTTCTTTCCCCATAAAGTTATGAACTTAATTGATTAAAAAACTTGTCAGCAAATTGTAATTAATTAGTAAAAACATTCTATTGGCGTGAAAAATCTTTACTTCCTCGATCAAAATCAAAACTTTTGAACAATTAAATATACAAAAATGTGCAGTAATTATCTTATTGGATGAACAGAGCATATTTCACAGCATATTTTTGAAAAAGTGGAAGAAAGTATATGGGTTAAAGTATCCATCTTAATTAACCCTTAAAGCAACCCATAAACTTTTCAATTACTGAGCTGATTTCTGCTCCTAATCCATCGTTTAAATCTTAAACAGCCCTTCTTTTATCTCCAGCCGTCGTTTCATTTCAACCCATCGGATTTTTTTAACTGGGTGCCGACTATTTGGTTGATTAGAACTGTTTCCATCACCCAACCCACGATTAAATTGCGCATCAGTCGGTGTTTGGAAGGAAGATTTTAAGTGAAAAGGACAAATATGTGAAAGATCCAGTTCGCCCGCCAGAGCTATCACTGTACTTGTTCACTGTAATTCGTTGATATTCAAAGACTCGCAGGAGGTGCTGGAAACAGCAAGGGGTTTCGCTGAAACGTGCTAGCATCGCAGATGCTTCGAAAGCTCAGCTGAGTTGCATATTTTCAAGGTAAACTTTATGCAAATCGATGCTTGTTCTTCATTGGGTTGATCTGATTTGCTTGAGTAGTATCTGGGTTGCATCGAATTTGATTATCTCAGTGCTATAATGATTCGGTTATTAGGTGTACTTTGAGTTTGGATGCTTCTATTTCCTGTTCTTCATATTTTTCCCAAGAAACAAGCAACAAATCTACATAGAACCCAAGAATTCTATTACAAACACAAATTACTGTTAGTTCTATCTTCTTTTTCTCTCTACAATCTTCTTTAAAACCTGTTCTTCTTAGGCTACTGTTAGTTCTTAACAATGTTTAAAATGTCAGCTGGAGACACGAAACAACAGATCTTGCCCTTCCTTTCACATATGTTATGAGAAACATATCCATCAAGAAAATCATGTCAGTGTTCTTATGATGTAGGGCGTGTAAACTGTGTGAATTCGTGCAAATTGGTGTCTGAGGCTGCTTATTTCACTTGCCAATGGGCTTCAGCATCTCCTTGTTGCTTCTTTTAGTTTCTCTACCTGCTATCTTGGCTCAGAGACCGACACATGCTAGTATCATAGTTGATGGAGCTTCAGTAGTTGCTGAAACTGATGACAACTACATTTGTGCCACCATTGATTGGTGGCCTCATGATAAGTGTAATTACAATCGTTGTCCATGGGGGTATTCTTCTGCAGTAAATTTGGTGAGAATTAGATGATCCATATCCTCAATGTTTAGTCGCTTGTTCTTTGTGATTGATTCAAGCTCAATTTGTTTCCTTTTTCAGAACTTGTCTCATCCTCTTCTAACCAAGGCAATACAAGGTATTTTTAGAATGATCTTGTATATAGAATCTTCTTTAAATTGCAATACTTACATTGTTGTTGCGTGGTTGACACTTGGAAGCTTTTGAGCATTTGAGGATAAGAGTTGGTGGTTCGCTACAAGACCAAGTGGTGTACGACGTAGGAAGTTTGAAGGCGCCTTGTCATCCATTTCAAAAGATAAAATGGGGGCTGTTTGGTTATTCCAAGGGGTGTTTGCACATGAGTAGATGGGATGATCTAAACCAATTATTCAAGACCACAGGGTAAAACATTTATGTCTTTACTTTCTTTGCAACTCAACTCCCCATCAAACTTTTAAGTTTGGGTTGAGTGATGATTGAACATGGTATCAGAGTAGGAGGTTATGTGTTTGAACCTCTCTAATGTCATTTCATTTCCAATTAATATCGATATCCACTTTGTGGATCTTCTACAAATTTTCGAGGCCACAAGTGAAAGGAGTGCTAAAAGTATTGTTGTAATAGCTCAAGCTCACCGATAGTAGATATTGTCTTATCTGGGCTTTCCCTTTCGGGCTTTGCTTCAAGGTTTTTAAAACGTGTTAGTTAGGGAAAGGTTTCCACATATTTATAAAGAACGTTTCGCTCTCTTCCCCAACGGATATGGGATCTCACAATTCACTCCCTTTGGTGCCCAACGTTCTCACTGGCACTCGTTCCCTTCTCTAATCCACCCCCTTCAGGGCTCAGCGTTCTTGCTGGCACACCGCCTCGTGTCCACCTCCTTTGGGGCTCAACCTCCTCGTTAGCACATCACCCGGTGTCTGGCTCTAATACCATTTCTCCATTTGTGCGTGTCATCCTTGTGCAGGGGTCATGCTAATCTTCTATGTATCGTTCCAATGTCCCAGTAACATTAAATTTGCATTACCCGCTTTTGGGTTCATTGGGTGATTCAACAAATTCTATAGATCTCTAATTCCTGTATGTTCTGAATCTTTGTCAAGGATTATGCATGTTAAAAGGGAAATATTAGATTGGAGCATCCCTACACAAGTCTTATCATGGATAAAATCTTACATTTTCAGGGCCATAGTGACCTTTGGCTTGAATGCACTCCGTGGAAGGCACCGGATTCAAAGAGATAAATGGGGAGGAGAGTGGGACTCTACCAATGCTTGGGATTTTATAAATTACACCATATCAAAGGGATATGCAATAGATTCATGGGAATTTGGTAAAAGACTCTAAAAGTTACCAGTTGTTATGATCATTTGGTCTGTGGCCTTCTGCTCAACTTCATATCCTTAAAACTGCAGGTAATGAATTGAGTGGACATGGCGTCGGTGCGAGTGTCGACGTCGAACTGTATGCAAAAGATGTGATCAAGCTAAGAAACATCATCAATGATTTATACAAGAATTCGAACTGGAAACCTTCACTTCTAGCACCGGGAGGATTCTTTGAGCCAGAGTGGTATGCTAAGCTTCTTCAGGTTTCAGGATCCAATGTTGTGAATGTCATCACACATCACATATACAATCTTGGGGCTGGTAAGTTAATGTTGTATCCAAAAAAAAATGGATCAATCTTGTCTGTTCTCTTCTTCATTGCTGCCCTTTTCATTACAGGCGTTGATCCCCATCTGGCAAACAATATATTGGATCCACATTACTTGAGCAGGGTATCAGAAACCTTCAACAGGCTAGACCAAACCATCCAAGTTCATGGTCCATGGGCGTCGGCGTGGGTCGGGGAGTCTGGCGGGGCCTATAACAGCGGTGGTCGTCATGTATCCAACACGTTCATTAATAGCTTTTGGTAATCTTCATTGCCATTAACATGTAGTCATGTCTTGTAATGCTTGTTTCGATCGAGTAAACCGTAAAGTGATCGTTTGTATGTTACGTGTGTACTCTAGGTACTTAGATCAGCTGGGATTGGCATCCAAGTACAATACCAAAGTGTATTGTAGGCAAACATTAGTTGGGGGTCACTATGGTCTGCTCAACGCATCCACACTCGTGCCAAATCCAGATTTTTACAGGCAACTCTTACAATTTAGCAATATTAACTCTTTTAGACATCTTTTAAGTCCTTTGTGTATCTGATTTTTACATCCGTTTGATTTTTGAAACAGTGCACTTCTGTGGCATCGGCTTATGGGGAAAACTGTTCTTCCCATTGGCAGTGATGCATCGTCGTACTTACGCGCTTACGCTCATTGTGCGAGAGGAAGTGTAAGTGTTCTTTGCATTCAGTTCGAAAAGTTTACAATCCTATTTGATAATGATCTGTGTGAGATCTCACGTCGATTGGAGAGGGTAACGATCTTTGTGAGATTCCACATCGACCGGAGAGGGGAACGAAGCATTCCTTATAAGGGTGTGGAAACCTCTCCCTAACGGACGCGTTTTAAAAATCATGAGACTGACGATGATATGTAACGGGGCAAAGCGGACAATATCTGCTAGCGGTGGGCTTAAACTGTTACAAATGGTATCAGGGCTAGACACCGGGTTGTGTGCCAGCAAGGACGTTAGGTCCCCAAGGTGGGTAGATTGTGAGTTCCCACATTGGTTGGAGAGAGGGAAACGAAGTAGTTCTTATAAGGGTGTGGAAACCTCTCCCTAACAAACACGTTTTAAAAACCGTGAAACTGACGGTGATATGTAACGGGTCAGACAATCCTAACTTTCCATTTTTAGAAGTAGCCTAAATCAAATATGTTCCAACTTTGATTGTTTTCAGAGTGGTGTGAGTGTTCTGCTGATAAATTTGAGCAACCAGACACATTTCTCAATCCATGTCCAAAACAGCAAAAACATGTTTCTGAATGTCCAAGAAAATGGGGTAATGAGAGAGAATTCCTTCCTGAAAGGCGTGAAGAAGAGTGTTGCATGGGTTGGCAACAAAGTCTCTGATGCAACAGTGTCAAGAGAAGAATACCACCTGACTCCAAAGGATGGGTACCTCCAAACCCAAACCATGCTTCTAAATGGATCGCCATTGGAGCTCACTGCTGATGGAGAGCTCCCAAGTCTGAACCCTGTCCTCCGAGACGTCAATACTCCGGTCCATATGACCCCGTTGTCGGTTGCTTTCATAGTATTCCCTAACTTCGACGCGCCGTCGTGCTTGTGATTTCATACCATCTTTGCAGCATAACTGTAAAGCTTATAGAAGCTGCATGAGTTCTGAATAATTGTACAATATCATCATAAGTTATTGTTTGTATTATGATTAATTGGGAAAATGTACAATAAGCTGTGGTTGACTGAAGTTTGATAGACGCTGTATTTTACTGTGTTTGCATTCCCTTTGTGGAGCTTGGAAGTCTGTGAAGCACAGTAATTGGTAAGATTTTCCGTGTATTTTCTCTCAAGTTAAACAAATATCAATGTCTGCATAATGGGACTTAAATTCTGCTTGTTCTTATATTTTGCTCAAATTTTCCCTGTATTTTAATATTTATTTAGTGGTGGAGATATATAAATTATGCTCAAAATTAATATTCTCTATGCAAAGTATTTAGAAAATAGACTTCTTCCTAACAAAGACGTTTTAAAAGTGTTCAGGAAGGTGTAGTGTGAATTTGGGTTGGGATGTGAATTTGGGTTGGGATGTGAATTTGGGTTGAGATGGTGCGGGTTGTCAAGTTAGATGTACATTCTTACCATTTGTAACAATTCAAGTTCACATTTGTAACAACTCAAGCCCACTGCTAGTAGCTCTAGCACACTGCCTAGTGTTGACTAGTAGCTCTAGCTATGCTAGCATGCCCTCTAGTGCATTTGTAACAATTCAAGCCGCTCTGGCACACCCTTTAGTGTCGACTTTATTACCATTTGTAACAATTTAAGCCTCGACTCTATTATCATTTGTAATAACTAAGCCTACCGCTAGTAGCTCTGGCACACCCTCCAGTGTCGACTCCATACTATACTCTATACCATTTGTAACAATTTAAGTCTACTCTATACCATTTGTAACAACCTGATAGCTTTGGCACACCACTCTATACCATTTATGTCTACTTGGGAGGGTTAGTGTTTGTATAAAAAATAATAATAATAATAAATAAATAAAAAATCAGTTCATTAAAACATGAAATAACCACAATTTACAAAAAAAAAAAGAATATTCCTCCTCCTTTCCTCTTCCTCTCACTCTCTTCCATCAATAAACTCTCTACAATGTTCTTTTCCAAATCAATCTTACGAAAAGAAGATGAAAAAAAAAAAAACGAATAAAATTCCCTTTTTAATGGTTGATTGAATTGAACGCATCGCATCTTGTCCTCACTTCTCCTTTCCCGCCAGTTTTCACCTCTCGAACGCTCATCTTCTCCATCGCCTCTCCGAAATCCTTGAAGAATAATGCCTGGTTTCCTGCATACATCTCCACGAATTTCCTTGTCCTCGGATCCTTCACCAGCGCGTGATCCGACGCCAACAGTCCCATTCCTCTCAGCAGATTCTGGTAGTATACGTTGTCGAACTTCCCTGGCGTTACAGGGTCGCTGTACGCCGAACTTGCTGGATTCTTCTCGTAATCGGCACAGGACTTCTTCAACGCCTCCGCGTATTTCGAATTAATCTCAGGATCTGTTGGTGTGTTTTTGCCGAAGTTGAAGAGCCGGTCGCTGAATTCCCTGCAATTTGAGAATCCGATCGTGCGTCCGCCGTATAGCGCTACCATTTCTTGAATCGTGAAGCCTTTCGCCGTGTATAGCTTGATCAACTCGTCGATCGATTGATTCGGTTTTGGAATGTTGCCTTCCACGTCTGAAACTTTGGAGACGAGGCTATCTTTTCGCCCTAACTCAACTTTGTACGATGGTCCGCCTGCGGCCGCGATGAGATCTCTAGTCGCCTGCGCTAACACGTCGGAGCAAGAGACGATGCCAGGGCAGGAGAGCTCTAAGGTAATTTTCGCTCGAGTGACGACGTCAAAGGCATCACCAGGAAGATCGCGGTTGAGTTCAGCATCGCGCTCGGCGTGGTTGAAGACATTGGATGAAACAAGAACAGAGCCATCGCAGCCTCCAACCAAACAATCGCTGAAGAAGAGGCGCATAGATGCAGCGGCCGTGACAGGGCTAGTAGCGTGCTTGCGAGCAACAGTGTCATGAACGATTTGTGGAAAATCCGGGCAAGTCTTCTGGTAATAATGGAGAGAAAGCTGAGATTGAACTGAGAATGGAAGGGATAGGAAAAGTAGAAGAAGAAGAGCGGGAGAGTGAAAGAAGGCCATGGCGGCAGAGGAAGGAGGCGGGGGGAAACCTGCTTCCTCTGGATGTGGAAAAGTGGAAGGGGTGTGTGTAGTGTGGTGAGGAGGAAGAAGGAAGCAATTGCGGTGTGAGGAAAACGGAGGGGATGAATGGGGCTTAAAAAGGAGATGGAGTAGTGGATGGGAGAGATTTTGGGAGATTTGTTAGAGATGAAGCATCCTTCAAGATTTAATGCTATTACTGGTACAATCAAACTCAGGTACTTCCTCAATCATCTAACGATCTTTTAATTACTAAAACTATGGTAACCATATGTCGATGTTGATCACCATATAGAAATGTCTTGTTATATGAACATTCAATAAATGAAAAAAAAAAAAATTGAAATTCAACAACTTACTGTGAACTTTGTAAAAGCAATAATTTAAAATAGGTACTCACCAACATGAATGTTCAGATATTGAGCCATAGTAGGTTGAGAAGGTAACTTGCAAGGATGAATCTCACACTAGTGCAGTATTGTGTTGAATCGAGGTCATTACTTGATCGAAAAGTATGTTGAGTTGAGTACCAACAGAATTGTGCACCTATAAATGGGATAGACTTGACTATGTAGATAGCTAAGTATAAGGGCTTTCAAGTTATTTTTGCCATTTGGGAGTGTGAGGGTTGAATTTTGATTCGAGGGAACGAAAGCGTGTATGATGGCATGACATTTGGGCTCTTAGAGCTGGGGGTAATTGTGTCATTCGCAGGTCTAAAGACTTGTGATGATAAGTGAAAGTACGAAGGAAGATTCATGGAAATGAGACCAATTTGAGTTGAGACTCACGTCTCCTTTTTACTTTTTTGCCCCCGCAGTATTCCTACTTAAATTATACGTTGCTATCACTCTTTGACTAATGATTTGGTGACAAATATTATGATAATAATCCACCCATTGTAGCATGCTTATAAAGATAACTATTCACCAAATTCAAATTATTTTTTATTGATAAAAACCCTTTCAAAAATTTGTAAGACTGCGTTTTTTTCTTTTAAAAATTTAAAAATATTTAAATCATTGAAAAAAAATTAATGAGGCATTTGACTATGTTTTTATTAAATAAAAAACAAAGGTGGACTTGAATTCTCCAACTTTATCTAATTTTGAAATATTAAAATTTTAAATTATACTTCTTTTTTTTTTTTTTTTCCATATTTGTGTCAAATAATTATTTATATATTTGAAAGTTACATATTTTAAATATTGAGTATTAGAGTGAGACATATTTAATAATTGTTTTGAGGAGAGTAGGCCCACTTAGGGGCATAATGGTATGGTAAATCTGGTAAGGGAAAGCGATGTTACGGGCCGAGGCAGAAAGACGTGCAAAAGGGCCCATTTAGCGCCGATGCTCGACGCGGTTTCCCGGGCTCATTCCGCCGCCCATACGCTCACGCTTTCTCTGACTGGCAACTCAATCCACCGGCCCTTTGCCTTTTGCCCAACCGGAAAAGTCCCCACCTAACGTTCCTTTTTTTCTGCTGCCCTTCTGGCTTATACGCCTCTTATTCGCGGCGGGACTTGGTCACAGCACCAGTTTCTTGTTTTTCAGAATGACCCTGAAAGCTTTGAGGGGAAAAATGACGACTACGATTGAGTTTCAGGGCAAGAGCCCCGAATTTGGATGAAGGGTAGGAGAACTTCGATGGAGAACGAAGGGGATCGGATGGTTTTCTTTTTGTAGATTTTTTTCTTTTTTTGGTGGATCGCTATTAATTTTTGCTTCTTTATGTGGGTTTGTATATATTCGCATATTTGTATATCTTTTGTTGTCTCTCGCGCCGCATGTTGGTCTTTTTAGTTCATTGTAATCTTCGGCAATACCACCGCTTCATCCCGTGTCTGTATGTCTTCTTGCCTCCTATGTCGTCGCAGAAAAGAAATCCAGATGATGGAGATGCTCCGGCGGATGGTGACAATCCCGATGATAAGCGTAGGAAGTTTAGTTTCTTTCGGTACCGCACTGTTCTTTCTCTCTATCTTACTTCTTTTATTGAAGTTTCCTCTTTGATTATACTGGGGTTCTGTTATTTTTCCTTGCAATATGGATTTCGAGTGAGTTTCATTAGCAATGCTGATTTATGTTTTGAACCTGAACTCCATTTGCTGGAAGGTTAGAATCCGAAGTAGGAACTTGGTGCGATCTGGCTTCATTGGTTTAATTCAATTCTGAGAGAACTGTTTGTATTTATCCTACTTGAGTTGGTACAAGAGCTTGATGATTCATGTTTAAGTCTTTTTTGGGTGAATTCTTGGGACTTTTCTGAGTGAGTAAAATGATGCATTTATATGGGGAACATAATGAGTGTCCGCTGTGCAATGGAGTTTGTTTGAGATTCCCCTAAAGGATAAATTTCGCTTGATGAAGCTATCGAAAATGATCTTCTGTGATGAATATAGGAAATGGGGAATTGGTTGGACTCACTCAAACTAGTTACGACTCAGAGAAGAGCTGGTCGCATACTAGGAAGACCAAGACAACTGGGATGGGGGGGTGTCACGGTCATGCTCATTCAGGGCGTGTTGAAGTGCAATTGTGACGGGCAGGACATTAGTCCGGCATTTGATTCTTGTCGTGGCCTCTGCTATAACACAGCCTCTTGGAGTCTTGAATGTCCATTTCTTGTATATTTCATTGAATACTTTTAATTTGTTCTAATCACCTGTTATGATGTTTTTTTATGTACAGTGTGGTTCAGGATGCTTTGTTCTCGCAATCAATGCAAAAGTTATTGGAGCCACTCATACGTAAAGTGGTAAGCATGATCACCAAAAGAAATATGTTCATAGCATTGCTGTAGAAAATTTATGAATAGGGATGGAAGTCTAAGCATTTACCAAACTATTGAGGATCTTTTCCTATTCTTTTGGGTAAAAAAAGGATTGTCGTAAAATATAAGGTCCACGAATCCTCTAACGTGTCGTCGGGTATGAAGACTACCTCTCTTTCTATTTCTAGAATGCTGACCTATTCAATTACCTTCATGTCTGAACAATAATAACATACTCCAAGTAGACTTTCAATTTATGTTTCAACAGATGCATTAATGTTTCTATTCCTTGAGTTGCAAATTTTAGCATTTGCTGTAAGCTTGCTAGTTGTGGCTGACAGGTAAAGGAGGAGGTTGAATTGGCGCTAAGAAAGCATATGACCAATGTGCAAAGGTAACTTTTCATGATTTTATGTTTAATTGCTGAAGCATATGACCAATGTGCAAAGGAATAGAGAGGAGGTGAAATCTGATCATAAGTCATTAAAATCCAAAAGCATCTATATATGGATAATATATTCGAGGTGCTGATGAAATATCAATGGATTTATGTTAAGGAATGATGAAAATGGAGGGAAAGAAATCTGTTCTTCCGAGCCAAGATGCTTTCAATTGAAGTTCATAACTGATATATCTCTCCCGGTATTCACTGGAGCTCGCATTGAAGGAAGAGATGGTTCCAACTTGAAGGTGGCTTTGATTGATACTCAAAGTGGGAAAATTGTTGACACTGAGCCACAATCCTCAGCCAAAGTGGAAATTGTAGTGCTGGAGGGTGATTTTGAGAGTGGAGTTGATAATTACACTATAGAAGAGTTTAAGAACAACATTGTTAGAGAAAGGGAAGGAAAGAAATCACTTCTTACAGGAGATACATTTGTGAACCTCAAATATGGCATTGGTTTGGTAGGTGAGATTTCTTTCACTGATAATTCTAGCTGGACTAGAAGCCGTCGGTTCAGGCTGGGTGCAAGAATTTTAGACGACAATAATGAAATGAGAATACTAGAAGCAAAGACTGCATCATTCGTGGTCAGGGATCACCGTGGCGAATGTGAGTACTTAGCTTTATTATTTAATTTTCTGGGCATGGTTCCTTTCTAAACCTAACCTCTGCCATTTTGTTCAGTGTACAAGAAGCACCATCCTCCATCTCTGCAAGATGAAGTATGGAGATTGCAGAAAATTAGCAAAGATGGAGCGTATCATAAGCGCCTGAGCCAAGAAAAAATCAAGACGGTGCAAGATTTCCTAAGTCAACTTTATGTACAACCTTCAAGGCTTCGTAATGTAATAATAATACCTTTTCCTCGTGTAACATCTATCATTTTATGCAAAATTTGGCTTTGCTAGTAGAAATTTAAGCCAAAGTATTCCATATGCAAGCGACATTACTGTTTTTTTCGTCTTAAAAAGCAGATTCTTGGTGGCATGCCTACCAAAATGTGGGAAGCTACAATTGAGCATGCGCAGACATGTGTGCTCAATAAGAAGATTTATGTGTACAAACCTCACGATTTGGAACCGAAAAGTGGAGTGGTCTTTAATGTTGTAGGACAAGTGATGGGGCTACTTTCAGATTACCAGTACGTTCCCATAGATAAGCTATCTGAAACTGAAAAGGCACTCATCTCCTGTCTCTTCTAAATATACATGTATTATTCTTTTCAGTTGTTTTACATTCTTTTCAGCTGATTTATTAACGTTTTTTCTGAACTCAGGCTGATGCTCACAACTTGGTTATCTCCGCATACGAACACTGGGAACAAGTTGATTCTATGGATGATGAAACTTCTCTTGTAGGTAGCTCTTCTCAGTTCCTTTACACCCCGAGCTCACCGATGGTGGACCATTCTTATGGTATCAAGTATTTGGATTCTCCAAAATTTAGTGGCTTTGATTTCACACCATCCAATGCCTATTCTTCTGACATAATTTCATCGATGGGATCTATTGAGAATGTGAGTGGTTTGGACGATCATGCTTTGCAGGCCTTTGATTCCGTGGTAGTAAGACATGATCAGATTCCATGTTCCCCAAACTATCCCAGCTCTTCCCTGCTCTGTGATTCCGAGCCGCTAAATTCATCTTTCTTCGATGTGGATCATATGCAAGTTTTAGAGTCTGATTTCCAATGTAGCTCGATTTTAGAATCACGAGCTACTCCAAAAGGTGTTGCACAAACTAGATGGACTAAGGTATATGGTGTGCTGCAATGGTACTTCTTGTTTATTAGGAGAAACAAACGCAGATTTGATTGATACAAAGGTGGTCGTGGAAAGGAAAAAATGGACTATGGTTGATACTGGAAAACACACTAATGTCCAGTTTAAAATGTGTGCGGTTATGACGAGAAGCTCGGGGTGGTGCGTGTTATTTGGTATGGAGACGAGGCTATGCAGTTTTTTTCTAGGTGTCTGTCTTGCTGTGCCCGTATCTGAGCCAGAAGAATTTTCTCCCTGATCAAGTGTGTGTACATTATGTAGCAATTTTCAACACTATCAGAAAGTATCTGGTCTCAGTTGATGGTTGATCGGAATGCTCAAGATACTTATCTTTGGTTCTTTACGCTATACATTTCTGTACAAAACGAACTCTCTTTCAGCCTGTTTTTACATTGGGAATGGGAGGCTTTTTTTATAGTGCATATAATTTTTGATTAAGAAGTTCATGTCTTGAGAAAATTCTCTTTTTCTTCCTCTTTTCAGTGTCTATGAACTATTTATTCTTCTTTTCAGTATATTGAACCTTACTTTAGCTTTCTTCTGGAGGACTGATCGGGCGTTAAATAACGACGGTAAACAAATGTTTTCTTAGATGAGTTTATTAGCTTCTTGAATCAGCAAGATGTTATAAATAGAAGCAGAAATCAATACCAACGAGATTGTTGAGTACAAGGAGAGCTGGGAAGAAGTGCCTATGATATCTACTAGAGTACATTTGACATTTTGTGGACTACGTATAAAGTATTGTTACGAGTCTATAAGGCAGCCATGTATACAGGAATGTAAAAGAAACGTCTACTAGCTCTCTCCCTTTCTGGTAATCCAATGACCAAGTGAGAATTGTCATCCCGTGTAGAAGGATTACGCCTTGCAAGCCTTGCTGTCATTACATACTTCATCCTGTGCAGAAAACGCCGAATGCATATGTATATGTTTATAAAGATCAATCATTCCTCAACCAGAAGCCGAAGATAAGCTTCTTGTGAGAAAAGGATGTCCAAATTCCTATTTTAATTTCACGTCCACTTCTAAGTCCATAAACAAAAGATAGGCCAAAGAAGAATTCTTCATTTCTTTCTTGTGAGAAGCTCATTCTTGTTAAGTTAAAACTAACGAATTCATAAAAGGCACAAAAGTTTACCTTGTTTTTCTTCCGTGCAACCAGAATATCTTCTAGCGGTGGCCGACCTGAAACAATATCATAGTGACAAAGAAATAGGATCACAACCATGCTGTAAAACCATCAAGAACTTCAAGACTCGTGAGTTTTGTTAATGCAGCTACGAATTGATATTTGAAGGAGTAGGCAGCATTTTGAATTAGTCAACAAATGCACTTATGTGGATAGTTCCGAGTGTGGAAATCCATTAACCACGCAACAAGTTCTAGGCACAAGAAGACTGCTATGGATGTAAGGCATACATAAGGAGTTATACTTTTCTTTCTGTACGCAAGCCATTTGGGGTCTCATATGCACAGAAACTATATTATCTAAAAATCTCACGGTCATGTTTCACCTGTCAATTGAAGACGATATTTTGCCCAGAGACCATATACAGCATCGGCTAATGTTCCAACCTGTGGAAATAAGTTGTTCATAAGCAACAATGTGAAGGCATTGAGAAATCGGTGTCCTGGGATAAAAATTGAGCCTGGTGGAGAAGATAGATGAAAGCTCAAATAAGTTCGAGAAGACTTACTGGTTCATATTTTGTAACGGCATATACCCATCCAAGACCAACTTGTTCATAAAGTCTTCTAAAGACCTGCAGAAGAAGCACGGTAGGGGGAAAACAGAGACAATCTATGAGTAAATCTGTGTTCTAAAGGTTGTCAAGCATCTAATATTTGAACAAGATGTTTTAAAAGATCAACGGATGAGAGAAATAACGAGCCCGAGGTTGATAGAAGCCAAAATTTTAAATACTTCACATGGCAGGGAAAAGGTGTATTACTTACAATAATCGAGTTGCACAACGAGTGACCCAACAGAAAACTATGATATAATACAATCATGATTTTATAACTGAATTTAAGAACAAGAAAAGGAAAAGGAAAAGGAAAAGGAAAAGGAAAGGAAGGAGCTTACTTCCACATCTCTGACCACGGTACCATCTGCAAGGATAGCATGGATTCTTCCCATAACCTGAATGACAATAGAATGTGTAATACTTCATAATTGTTCCTTAGAGACTGAAAAAATTTCCATATAATAAAGTAACTAATACTCGTTTGATTTCTTTTTGGTCCAATAACAACCACTTTTTCTTAATAGAAAAATTTGTAAAGACACTACACATTGCAATAGGTCCTTGAATTTCATAAGTGCAGACTGAGGAAGTAAATGAGAATTGTAATCACCCAAGCCTACCACTAGCAGATTTTGTCCTCTTTGAACTTTCCCTTTCAGGCTTCCTCGGAAGGTTTTAAAATGCGTCTGCTAGGAAGAGGTTTCCACACCCTTATAAAGAACGTTTCGTTCCCCTCTCCAACCAATATGGGATCTCACAATCCACCCCCTTTAGGGGCCAGCATCCTCGCTGGCACACCACCCAGTGTCTGGCTCTGATACCAATCTGTCACGATCGTATTTTCATCATGGTTCGATTTCTCGCAACCTCGAAAATTGGGTTGTAACAAGAATAATGATGGATCGATAGTTCATGGTGTTAGTATTATTCAAAATCAAGTAATGTTAGTATTGATTGTGATTCTTCTTCCTGTTATCGATAATTCATGATATGGCACAATCAAGTAATGTTCAGAAAGATAACAGGAAGAAGAACCACAATCAATACTTTCAAAATTCAGATAATTGATCTCTCAATATTCAATCATTCAGAAACCAGAAATAAACGTCATACGGTTTTGTAGTCAAGGCCCTGATTTTCTTCTGGGGTGTAATCATCTGAACTTATGTCAACAAACTTGATTGTGCCATATCGCTTATTCCTCTCCCTCAGCATATTAACCTGGCAATACCAAGAACTCACAGAGAATTAGATACAAATAAGGGCATTGATCAACAATTTTAAAAGCCAAATTCTACTAAGAGCGATTCCATAGGCTAAATTTAAAAGCAAACAGGATGGCTCGGTACAACCTCACGCATGCAGAGTGGGCAATCTCCATCATAGAGCATTTTGATCTTCCAACTTTCAGGCGATCGTTCTCCATGCTCTCTGTTCGAAGAAACAGGATCTACTGCAGATTCACTAATAGCGCAAATTTGGAATTTCAATCCTGCATTGTTCATCAATCTTCAGGGAGATTATGGTGTGCTGTTTTCCGAGAGAAGCTAATTTCATTGAATGAGACTAATCTTTAGAAAATACCACCCTAAACCCATTAGGTTTAAAACCATGGGTCAATTTGCAAAAGGCGCACACATGAACATGCAATTAATCTCGCCATTTCTCTTCTCTGGCTCTAGCCATTCAAACAGAAGTCTATCGTCTTGTAAATGACTCGCAGATCTTTGATCGGAAAAACAAGTAAAAGGATCGCGAATAGAGAGGCAGGGCGAAGGAATCTTACGGGGTTGATTGGTCCAAAATGCGGAGAACGGTTGCGGAAGAAGCAAAGGAGTGCGATGGAGGCGGAGCTTGGGAAGCTGAGAAGTTGATAGTCGAATTGGATTACCGATCCTTCCAGCAAACTTAGATGCCATGGCAGTGGCAGTGGCAGTGGCAGCTGCTCCAAACGCCATGTTCTAGTTTTTCTCCTCTTGTGGTTTGCATTCGAAGTCTTACGCCAAGGTGAAGCTGATTCTCACCCTTCTTCCTCCTTGCATGTCTAAACGCGTGGCTATCCACAATCCACTTGTATTTCATTTCCATTTCCGTCTATGCTTCTAAAAACTATTGAGACTATTGGGAGAGTATCTCCGATCCAAGTTCATCACTCGCGGATATTATTTTGAGATTAAAAAAAATAAACAAGATTTTTTTATATAATTTTTTTACCGAATATAATAATTTATGTTGTTGAAGTATGTCGTAATCTAATAGAAATTCGTAATTTTGAAGTGGCAAAATAATTAAAGGCATTTCATATTGCGTTAAAGTGGCTGAATCCATTTCTGTTTACGCAGTGAAAGAAAGAAGCCCACTTTCCTTTCAGGTTTTTACATTCCCAAATTTCTCCCTCATCTCACCATCGCAGCTCTCCTCTTCCTTCTCGCATCTCGTACTCAGGAACAATGGCGTTTTTGCTCAACAAAACCACTCTTGCCTCTCATTTCCGATCTCAATCCCAGGTTATTTCTCCTTCGATCGCCTCTTAGCTTATTTTTTTTCTTAATCGTTCTTTTTCTTTTCTCTCAATCAATCTCTTGAGTTGTTTGGTTGACCAACAGGCGGATCCTTCAACACTCTCGCGCCGTGGATTCCACGTCGAGCCAGGAACTCGTGAAAAAGCTGTAAGCATGTTTTACTTTCTCCTTGTTAATTGCTATCTTTAATTGATCGTGTAGCGGTTTATTCCATGTTTTGGGATATTAGTTCCTTGTAGCTCATCGCAGCTCCATTATGTTAATTGATATCTCATAATTATATGTTCAGTTTTTATTGTATGGCTGGTAATCTAGTTCCTTTCGCTTTATTGTATTTGAATCTTTCGACCCTAGTGTAGATGGAAGCTTTTCGAACCTGTTCCAACTCCTGTATTTAGGACTAGGAAATTAGAGGGGATGGGAGGTCGCCGTGCTGTTTTCTTAACTAATGTGATCCCGTGCTAATGGCTTGAAACCCTGGTGAAAAGTGATGTGTTCATAGTATTGGTGAAAGTTACGGGTTTGCTTTGCAGTATGTAGTATGTTCTCAAACTCCGCATGTATAATTTCCGTAGCGATACTTTCTTAAGCATGTGTTTGAAAATATTTATTCCTTGCATCACAGAAGAGCATTCCTCTACTGGATAAATAAATATCTATCTAATTTTTTGGTTCGCCTCTGGCATTTGTGTGAGGGAATTTAGTTGCTAAGTATGTGATGCAATGAGTTTTAATATGTTGAATGTCTGCAGTTATTAGCTGAGGACCCTTCTCTAAGGCGGTTCAGATCACACAAGAAAGGTGTCTCTAGAATCAAGAAAATTGGAGATGTTCTGACCATTGTGGTTGTTGCAGGTATGAGTCTTTTTTCCATTAAATAAAATACTTGTCTCTTTGTCCAGTGGGTCCTTGCTGCTATCTGCTATTATAGCAACATTGATGTGGATGGTGTGTGGCTGAATGATCTTTTGAGTGATGTATGTCGTTACGAGAGTTTCATATCTTTGCAAGCTTCTTAGAAATGAAAATTGGCTTTCGGCATTTCAAACTTTCCATGCTTTTAGCCAAACCTAGTTTGTTCTTTCCTAATTTTAGGATTGTGGCAACTGCCAGATTATTATTAGTGCCTTTTAGACTTTAGTGGCATTATCCTTGAGTTCTATCCATGATACAGCTTGCTAACAACAGGTTGATTGAGACTAAGTAGCTATTTTTTTCTGTTTATTTAATTGGCGTGCTAGCTTTTCGACTTTAGTAGCTAGTATGAAAGATTTCATTTTAAGTTGATGATACTTAGTCTTAGTAATTGAATCAAGTGATAATTACCTAGACAACTGGCTTATTTTCTTCACAATTTCTATACTCTACAAAATGTTTGTGTAGGATGATGCACTGAGCTAACTGAGTTCATAGACATTTGATCTCCCCCACAAACTTTATTTCCATGAGTAGAATTTGGGTTGGGAAGTTAATTTGTCCATTATCCAAAGGAGAAAATTAAAAATTTGTAAATTTTGAGTGCTTCACATTTGCACCTGGCTATGTTATGTGAATTGGCATGATGACATGAGACATCTCTGATTTCTTGTTTTTGCTGTTTCTACGCCCCAAGTCATTGTTGGTCATTAGAAGATTCTTTTTTTTTTTTGGTACAATGTTACCGTCCATAACAACTTTGAACTTTGTTATAACTTAAGGCAACATTCAACACCATACTTCTATCCCCAAGCATGCCAACCTCGTCTTTTCTTTGAAGAGACTATTGATCAATTTTTATGAGCTATTTTTGTATGGCAGATTGTTGGTTTCAGTTATGGAACATGTTCAACATAAAATGATGCTTCCATAAAGATATACGTTCTTCCTGAAATTATTTTGTGAAGGTGGTTAAAAGGAAAGAAAATATTCTTGGGAATGAATGCTTCAAGAGCTGTTTTATGGGTCATTTGGTTGAAACTAATGACAAATTTTTTAACAACATACATAGAAATTCTAAAGGAAAGTGGTAGATAATTTGAGAGAATTTAAAGCGTGTAACCTTTCTTTGATCAAAGTCATATAAACGTTTTGAAGATATCTTCTATCATCATGGGGACTTTCTTTCTCCTTAATCTCCCCATGCTTGATGGTAGGAGGGCTATCTCCTTGCCTCTCTTTGTATCTCTTCTGTAATCTTGGAATGAGATTTTTGTCTCACCCACCCCTCCCAACAACAAGAACTATAATAATAATAATAATAAAAGAAAAAAGAAGCTGATCTTTGTTATTTGTATGTTTTTCAGGATGTTGCTATGAAATCTATGTAAGAGCAACCATGCGAGAAGAAGCTCGACAGGCAAAGACTGCTAGCGGAAGCACATGATGGAATTAAGAATCCAGTGGCAATTAAAATGTCCGGCAAAAGTTTCCAATGCTTTCATTTGTTTGCTAAATAAAGGTTGTTTTTTAAGCACCATTCTGTTAGGTTTTAATCATCAATAATATTTTTTGACCTGAGACTTTGGATCATCCTAAGGGATAACAGGATACATTTTTATCGTTATGAGCACCTTTTATAACCTTGTGTTGCCTGCTCTTTAGTTTGAAATATAAGTGACATGATGGAGGGACGTGAGCTGAAACTATTGAAGATTTTGAGAGATGGGATTATCCTTGAAAAACTGTTAGAATGTTGAATGAAGAATTGATATATTCAAATTTCTTGAAAAAGAAGATTGGACCCACTACATTAGCAGTAACACCCACATGAACAAACGATTAAAAATGAATTGAAAAATACAAGTAAGATTGGTTGGTGTTTATTATTGATATGATTTGAAGTATAAATAATGCTCAATTTAGTATAGTCTCATTTATATTTTTAAAATAGGACAAGAATGGTGGGTGGGACAGATCATTTCAATCCCTCTTCCCAGTAGGTGCCTAAAAGGAGAATGAGAAAAGATGTAAACCAAAAGAACGCCCCATTCCCTTTCTCACTTGAATCTAATGTGGAGAAGGATAAATAGTATTGAATGTGTTATAGATGATCGAGCACATGTTGAATAGCCACACGAGATGGAAGAAATTGAAACTTCCAAGATAACCCCTCAATCGATACAGTACCAAGTCAAAGCAGTCTAACAAGAGAGAATCTTTGTTTACAACTTCACATCCTAGTGTCCAATCGGATGATGAAGAGATGTCTTCTTTGGTAGTCTAATTCAAGTCGGTGATTGTAAGATCCCACGGATCAAAAAGCCTCAATTAAAGTTCAATGAGATCCGATAAAAATTAATAAAGCAGAGCAGAAGTTAAAGATGAAAGCATTGTAGCGTGGAGGACGACCGGAATTGAAACATATTAGGATAAAAAATTCACAAAATTCAAAAAGAAAAGAGCAATGATTTAAATTTAATGAACTACAAGATAATGAAATCGACACCTTGTATTTGCATAAATAATTAGTTAGATGAGTTTGTGATATGTCAAATCATGAACCATAGTACTTGGAAAAAGTTGTCATGTATAGATGCATTTCTTATCTGTCATACATTTGATTGCCAAAGACATGCCATTTTTTATTCAAAATTATCATCGGTTGTTCATTCAACAGATCAGATCATCCCTCAAATTTTATCATTAAAATAAACTTGGCTCTGAAACATAACGTATATGGCAATAAAATTGCATTAAAACCCACATTAATCCACTGGTTGGAGCATAATAT
Organism: Cucurbita maxima; assembly: GCF_002738345.1. Classification (NCBI taxonomy): domain Eukaryota; kingdom Viridiplantae; phylum Streptophyta; class Magnoliopsida; order Cucurbitales; family Cucurbitaceae; genus Cucurbita; species Cucurbita maxima. Next base: position 6,649,911 of record NW_019272018.1, read on the forward strand.
TCAACTTTTGTGAGCAATTAAAAGAGCTGAGACATGAAAAATGATGAAGTAAACGGCTGTTCAGATGGGGAATTTATGTTTCTGGTCAAATCTTCAAATTACCCATTACTGGAAATTTGTCAGTTTGTCTGTATGAATAAGCCTGAGCTGTAATCTGTGACTCAGAATTTTCTAACACTAAAAAGGGCAAAGGAGAGCTCCTCTGCTTCTTCTTTCCCTTCCTTCTTCTCAGCCTCATAGTTCAGTTCAGCTCAGCTCAAATTCTTCTTTGAAAATGGCGTTTTTAGGGACAACCCAGAAGTGCAAGGCATGTGACAAGACTGTTTACTTGGTTGATCAGCTCACTGCAGATAGCAAAGTCTATCACAAGGCTTGTTTCAGGTGCCACCATTGCAACAACACTCTAAGGGTAAATCTTTTGAATAGAATAGATCCCCAGATCCTATCCCTCATACTCTGTATCTCTAATTGATATCAAATGATCCTATATGCCTACCTTTTCTGTACTGATTCTGTTTTTTCTGATACTCGGATCTATATGTCTTAACCAGTAGAGATATGAATAGGTGCCTGTCACTTTGAAACGATTCTGTTTTTTCTGTGATTGCAGTTGTTCAATTACTCTTCCTTTGAAGGTGTTTTGTATTGCAAACCTCACTTTGATCAGTTGTTCAAGATGACTGGAAGTTTGGAAAAAAGTTTTGAAGGAACTCCAAGAACTGTGAGGAAACACAGATCTACTAATCAGGTTTTTCATTGCTTCATTCTTTTAAAATCACTGTTTATGAACTGATACCCAACTCCTTGGTGTTGGTATTAGTTTATGAAAGTTAAACTTTTGACTTAAATTGAAGGGCCAATCCAATAGCAAATTGTCAAGCTTTTTTGCTGGAACTCAAGACAAATGTGTTGCTTGCAAGAAAACTGTTTATCCAATTGAGAAGGTAAATGGGCAAATAATGAAAGGGTTCATGACTTTCCTTGTTTCTTTTTCCTGTTTTTCTTGAGAGATTCATAGTGTGATAAAGTTGGAAGTTCCAAACTGGGAAGGATGGTTGAATATTGTCTTTAGCTTCTTTTCCTACCGTATCCGATAGAAAGCTCGAATCCATAGTCAGTCCACTCGACGTCACAAATAGTAATAAGAAAATCAGGGACAGGGTCAACGATCACTCATGTCACTGGCAACACGACAGGAGTGAGATTGTGAGATCCCACATCTGTTGGGGAGAAGAATGAAGTATTCTTTATTAGGGCGAGCAAACTTGTTTTAAAAAATCTTGAGGGGAAGCCTGAAAAGGAAAACCCAAAGAAGACAATATCTATTAGTGGTGGACTTGAACTGTTACAAATGGTATCAGAGCCAGACACCAAACGATGTACCAGCAAGGACACTGGACCCAAAAGGGGGTGGATTGGGGAGACTCACGTCAATTGTAAAGAGGAACGAGTGCTAGTGAGGACGCTGGGCCCCAAAGAGGGGTGGATTGTGAGATCCCACATCGGTTGAAGAGGGGAACGAAGTATTTTTTATAAGAGTGTGGAAACCTCTCTATAATGGACGCATTATAAAAGCCAAGTGTATTTGTTTTAGTATAACAACATATTGAGGTGAGAATTTGAGGTCTCTTTGTTTGGTTCAGGTGGCAGTAGATAGTAAATCATACCACAGAGGTTGCTTCAGGTGCTCACATGGAGGATGTGTGATTAGCCCATCAAACTACATAGCACATGAACATCGACTATACTGTAGGCATCATCACAACCAGCTCTTCAAACACAAGGGCAATTTCACCCAACTTGACAACCATCATGAACATATTAAAGGGACTCACTAAGAACACACACCACTTCATTCAGACTTTAACCTCTTTTCATCCTTTCATTAATGAGTTTTTTTTTTTTATATGTGAACTCACTGGCTTTGTTTCATCTGCTTTGTTCTATCTTATTGTTCCGTTTTGGCATGTTACATATCGTCTTTAGTCTCACGGTTTTAAAGCGTGTCTACTATGGAGAGCTTTCCACACTCTTGTAAGGAATGTTTCGTTCCCTTCTTCAATCAATGTGGGATCTCACAATCTACCCCCTTGGGAACGCAGCGTTCTCGCTAGCACACTGCTCGGTGTATTGTAACGGTCCAAGCCCACCGTTAGTAGATATTGTCCACTTTGACCCATTACGTATTGCCTTCAGTCTCATGGTTTTAAAACGCGTATACTAGGGAGAGGTTTTCACACCCTTAGGGAGCCTAATGTCTTCGCTGGCACACCGTTCGATGTATGGCTTTGATACTATTTGTAATGCTCCAAGCCCACCGCTAGTAGATATTGTCCGTTTTGACTCGTTACATATCGTTATCAGCCTCATGGTTTTAAAACGTGTTTACTAGAGAGAAATTTTTGCACTTTTACAAGGAATGTTCCGTTCCCCTTTCTAATCAATATGAAATCTCATCCGAGAAAACAATATCCAATAAATTATGAGATATATCTCAATTATTATTCTTATCTAACAGCTGGAGTCAATGAATGAGATTGAATGACTCACCAATGATATGCCTCATAATCTGTAGAACAAGAAGTTAATGATATTTATTCTTCTACTCCAACCTCCACACCAGAAAGAGAAAAAACAAAGGAGGGAACTTCAACTTATAATGACATATTGCTTTGGGAGTTGAGATATCGGTTCTTTTTTTCTCGTTCGATAGCTAAATTGTAATCACTCAAGCCCACTGTTAATAAATATTGTTTTTATTGGACTTTCCTTTCGGGTTTCCCTTCAAGATTTTAAAACGCATCCGCTATAGCGAGGTTTCCATACCTTTATAAGGAATGTTTTGTTCTCCTCTCCAACTAATATGGGATCTCACAATCCACCCCAATTGGAGGCCAGCGTCCTCACTGGCACACCACCCGGGGTCTAGTTCTAAGACCATTTGTAATAGCCCAAGTCCACCAGCGGGCAAATATTGTCCTCTTTAGACTTTCTTTTCTAGACTTCTCCTCAAGATTTTAAAACACGTTTACTAGAGAGAGGTTCCTACACTTATATAAGAAATACTTCGTTCCTCTGTTCAACTTGACATGAGATCTCAATCGGTTGACATAAGAATGGATACCATGTTGGCCTGAATTATGTTATAGCACTAGCAGTGCACGAGGGGCTGTCACATTCACCACTAAATCTCTTCCTCATTTTGTCTTTGGTTTCATATTGTGTGCATGCATGCCAACTCTCCCTTTCCTTTTTTCTTACAACTAACCTATCAACTAATCTCTTGTTTATAGCCTTATCAACAATCCTTCAAAACAAATATGCATGTTCTTGATGTTGATTGATGTTCTATGTTCAAGAATAGTAAAAACGAGTATGAAGATGCACTTCGAAAGAATAATAATTGACTGCACATCTGTATCTATATGTATGTCTCTTCTTCTACCCCTCATTAAAATTTTGACTTTTGTACCTTCTTCTCCATTAGCTAAACGGGTGTCAGTGAAGATGTTGGTCCCCGAAGGGTAGTGGATTATGAAATCCCACATCGATTAGAAAAAGAAACGAAACATTGTTTATAAGGGTGTGAAAACCTCTCCGTAACAAACACAATTTAAAAATCTGAGGGGAAGTCCAAAATAAAAGGTTTAAAAAGGACAATGGGCTTGGGCTATTACATTGTTCCCCGTGAATTTCCTAAAGAAAAAGCTTAAAGAGGCGCAATATCGGTCTCATTTTAGTAACATCTTAGGTAGTTTAATCCACCGAGGTTTTGAGCTATCCATGCCAATATGTCAGTCAACAAACCACACAACATTTATCCTACCACGTCTCCATAGTGTTTTTGAGATTCATCCTTTTCCTCAGCAACTCTCCTACTACACTCACACATTTTCTATCAACGTCGGACCTAATTGCAATCTCTTTCTTCTAAAACTTTTGGTACTCCCCTTCAATATTTAGAGCCCCAACCCCTTCAAATATGTTTTTGATCCTAAGTGTGAGAGAAGAGGGGAACGAGTATCAGTGAGAACGTTAAACCTCGAACGAGAGTGAATTATGAGATCTCATATTAATCGGAAAGAGAACGAAACATTCTACTATTAGTGGGTTCGACTCTAGCCCACCTCCTCCTAAATTTCCTTTGGATTGAAGTAAGGGAGAATTAAAAGAAAAGGTTGAAATCTGAAAGACTTTATTAAAATCATGATGGTTTGGGCATTGAGGAATATTCCCCTTGTTTTAAATAAAAAGATGAAGTTAATGATTGTATGAGAGTAAAAAATATATATACAAAAATGATGAGAAAGTTTAAAAATAATATAAATAAATTGGGTAGTGCTGATCCATCACATCCCAATTAGATCACAATTATGATATTTAACTGTAGCTATGCACGAGGGGCACTGTCACATTGCACTAAATCTTTACTCATTTTGTCTTAGGTTTCATTTCTTGCATGGACTCACTCTTTTCTATTTCTTTTTTCCCCTTTTTTAATTATATCTTAACCTCTATGTTTCAAATCATTTTACGAAACTATTGACCCTACAACATTTGATTTTCTTGGTAACATTTAAACTCCAAGCAATCATAGCTTTCCAACTACATTTAGTGGACACAATTATTAATCCATTTCATTAGTTCCAAGAAAATATGCTGGAAATGAATCATTACCGTACGAAGCTAGCTAGCTAGCTAGCAAATCCACGTCACTTCAACTTCAACTGTTCTCCCGAGTTGTAAGCTTTAAAGAACTCGAGAGATGAACCCTGCAATCAATTTAAACGTAACTAAACTCATTTTAACATTTATCTTCAACTCTACATGTTATTGAACATAACAACAAAAACAACAGAGTAGAGTAAGCACAAGCACTTGTCTATTCTATTCTGCTAAAACAGATGAAACAGAGTGGTAATCAAAACAGAGCTCATTTTGCACAATGACCAATAGCCATTACTGAAAAGGACTTTGAATTTACAAAGATGTTACCCACCCTGCTTTTCCTATGCACGGTTTTATGCTGTTTTGCTTCCAGATCTGCTCTTGAAGGAATTTCTCTTCTTGAATTAAAAAGCTCATTTGGCTTCTCATCTTTATTTGTTTTCACTTTCTCCAGTTTTCTGCTTTTTCTGTTGTTTTTTTTTTTTTTTTTTTTTTTCCCTCTTTGGAGAAGTTTAAAGAGCCTTGGACAATCTGTGCCACCCTGTCTCTCAATAGCATGTGGGAAATAGGGAACATAAATGATTAGCTACCAGCTTCTGAGATGCTATGTAATGAAGGTTGCCATGTTCTTGACCTGGCTATGGCCGAGGTTGTCGATGTACTTGTCCTTGGTCTGTTGTTCTTCTCGTGTTTGGTCGCCTACAAAAATTATGCAGTCGTTTACAAACAATTATAATTAAATCAATCGTCAAAAGAACTCCCTTCAAAGTTGAGAATTGTTTTGATGTTTGTTAAAAAATTCACCTGAAAAGGATCTTCAGATACAGATCTTCCAGCTGCGGCGGTGGCTGCTGAATCTGAGCCTCTGGCTGCACGTTCTTTCCTCCTCCCTGCCTTCTCAGCGGCTTCTAACTGGCTTTGTTTAACCTTTGCTTGTTTCTTTGCGGATAAACCACTCATAACCTCTGAAACCCACAAAGAAAATGAAGCCATTAATTCAAATTCAGACTAAAAAATTAAGAGATTTGAAGAATTTTATGGGTTGGATATGAAAAACAGACAGCAACAAGAGGAAGAACGGTGGTAGATATAAAACTCACCTTTAGAAGTGATGAGCCTGTAAACTTGGCCAAGAACAAGCGTGTCAGCTGGGCGAAGAAGCTTGATTCTAGTTAAACGAACCGAATTACTACTGCCTTCATTCTCCTTTTTCTCAACCTTTCTGGCTTCATTCTCCTTTTTCTCAACCTTTCTGGCTTCATTCTCCTTTTTCTCAACCTTGCTGGTTTCATTGTTATTAGAACTTTCATTCGGTGTAACCATGGTGGTGGAGATAAGAAGAGCAACATAATGACCAGGATTCATCTTCATGATCTCTCTAGCAGTCACAGGCCAATATAGTTTGTCAACTTTCCCACTTGGGTGTTGTATCACAAGTGTTGCTGCATCAATGGCTTGGCAATTTCCCATCTCTCTCTCTCTCTCTCTGCTGGGAATGAAACTGTGGGAGAAGAGGATAATGAACAAACAAAAGGGGAGGCCAAGGAAAGAGGACCAATCTTTTTTTATAGCCACTAGAGATAGAGAGGTACTCATTCACCAGCAGCTTTAACCTCTTATCTATTCAATAGATCTTGGGGTTAAAAGGGCTACCCAGGTGACAAAGAGGGGCAACATTGTCCAACAAGTTATGATGTGTTGAGCTATGATTGGGTGGGTGGAGGAACAGGGGATTTGGTGCCAAAGGTGAAAATACAGCTTCAAGTCTTGATATGTGCATTACATGATGAATACAGTCTCATTGCTTTGCTTTCCCCAATAATTTTCTCTTTTCAGTTTGGATTTTTTTTATATCCCCCATGGAATTCTTCGAAGTAAGACTACCACACCACTTTGTAAATGAAAAGGAATCTATGAATTAATAAATGAAATGGGGATGGAAACATTTCGAATGTCATGCTCTCAAAGTTATGATTCAACAGGACCACAAAGAAGACAAAATTTCCCTTCATAAAATGTCAAAGATTTCCCACAGCCCCAAAAAGAGAAAAAAAAAAAACTTGAATCTTCTACTTCCAGTGGTTCTTCTTGGATTACACAACTGGGAGTAGTTTTCATGTAGCCCACAAGAAACAGACCAGAATTGGAGGTGAAAATTCTTGTGGGCGCCTCTAAATCCAATCCCTAAGCCCATCTCCTTCAGAATTTTCATTCAAAACAGTAAAATAAATCATAAAACAGAGCAATTAAATAAGTTCCATAGCTTCCAAGAATGAAACAATCAAGGTTGAGAAACCCTAAGAGAATCAGTATAATGAGTGATGTCGCATCAAAGGGAAATTCAGACAGAGTCTCAACGTTTTCTCCTTTTTCTTTTTTGGTTAGGTATTACATTACGAGCTCTTTCTATTCATTACAACCATCTCCCTTTCAAAAAGGAAATTTACCCTTTTCACTAAAGCTTCCATCTGCCTCAGCCTTCGCTGCTCAAAAAGCTTCTTCTTCTTCTTCTTCTGGTTTTCTTTAACCTAATTAAAGGATTTTCTTATGGATTGTAATCATGCTTAGTAGGAACCGTTGTTGGGCTTGTTTAATCGATCCAGGAAAAATGAAACCCTAATATTATAATCCATTAAAAGATTGATGCGACAAAATAAAGAAAAGCTTACCGGATTTGAAAATGGCGCTTTCAAAACACAACATTCTTGGCAGGCATTTGCCAATATCATTGAGGTCGTAAGATTTAAAAGAAATTATTGTCGTTCTCCGGCTGTTTGAATTTGGATCGAACTGTTGTTGATTCAAACAAAAAATAAATGTTCTTCCAAGTGGAAGGAAGCCCACTCACTTTTTCTTCAATTTTTTAATAAAAAGAATTATTAAGAGTATAGACCACTTGAATTGATTTAAATTAAATTAATTTTTAAGACTAAATTGAAATTTTTAGTTAAAAAAAAAAACTTATTAATATATATGGTTCATAAAAGAAATTTCAACTGAGGTCAAAGTCTCAGTGTTTTATAATTTGTTCTTAGAGTGTGGAAACCTCTCCCTAGTAGATGCGTTTTAAAATCGTGAGGTTGATAGAAACGAGTTAAAACGAATAATATTTACTAGCAGTAGACTTGAATGGTTACATATTAATTTAAGTTGTTATTTTAATAAATAGATAAGAGAAAAGGTAGTGGAAAGAATAATAGGTTGTATGAAACTTTTAATATAAACTTGTTATTCAAAGAGACATGACCCTTAAATTTGGGATATACATTATGCTTTTATGGAAAGAATAACTGTCACATGCTTCAAGATTTTATTTTCAAATCACCCTCTCACATGTTGAGATGTACTTTTTATTTATTTATTATTTTTTTTAATCTTCATTCATTATAAAATTAAAGATAATTTATTATAATCCCTAAATTAGTTGCATTCATGCCTTAGATTTCCTCTAAATTTAAATTTATTATCAATTTTATTTATTAATATTAAAAAAAATCTAAAAAAATATTCATTCTATTGGTCAGAATTTTGTTTAAAATATATCTTACCATTAATTTGGATCGTGCAATATTGGTCGACCAATATATTAGAGGTTTAAATGTTGTAGATGAAGAAGATGAAGAAGTTTGATTGGTCAAAGCCGTAGAAACAATATGAAGAATGGAGGCATGTGAGGGTTAGGTATTGCAAGAGGAATGAGATGCAACAAATATAAATATCTTCCCTTTTTCTGGTGCACAAAACAATAACAAATGAGTGGGTACCGGTTTTCTCCTAAACCCTAAACCCTAAACCGAACAAAATAAAAACATGTGAACCGAACACCGAACAAAATAAAAGAGCTACTCAACAGTTCTTCAACGTGACAAGCTCTCCGGAAGTTTTGAATTTGATTGAATGTTTGTTTTTTTCCAAAAATATTTTTCTTGTTTTGTTTTTCAAATGAAAAGCATTAATTGTGTAATTTGTCTGTCACATCCGTATGTAGTAGATCCATATGTGGTTCATAAGGAAATGGTTGATATCGATCTTTTTTGAGTGAGAGTGAAATGTGCCAGCAAAATACGAGTTAGTAGCACCGAAGTGGTTCTAAATCACGTGCACTCTAATACTATATAAAGTTTGGAGCGTAAGTTCTATTTCATTACCATTTTCATGATTTCAAAAGGGAAATTAAAGCCCTTTTTGAAATTATTAAGAGAGAGCTTCCCAAATGATGAAAATGTGGAATATTCCATGTGGCCCTTCACTTTCATGTATAATTGTCCCTTGGGTAGTAGGGTAGCTCAACATGGCCTTGTATTTCAGTGGTTGACTTGTCAAAATGCACCCTTTTTCAATCTTGAATTGCCCTCCCACCTAAGACTTTAAATGAAAATGAATTCCCTTCAATTTTTAGATGCTTCCTTTGTCTCCTCCCCTTTTAAGGTTGTCCACGTGCCCGGTTCTCAATCTGTCTAACCTCTTAGCTGATAACGTATACCATAATCAATTGAACTATATTCAAGTTGCATATTCTTGACAATTTGGCATTTTTTACTATACATTATGATCATTTGCATCACTCCATTGTGACATGTGCCCTGTTCTCAGTCTGACCTCTTAGCCGATAACATATATCATAATCAATTGAACTATACTCGATTTGAGTAATTTTTTTTTGGATGAAGGGATGTTTGTTTGTTCATAGACACATGGAAATCCACCTCTTCGTTGGATATACAAAAGAGCAAAAGCGAAGCAATGAAATGAAGTTATTAAGGTAATCCTATATAGAAAAGAAACTATCTTATACAGCTGCTACTCGCAATAAATTAACAAGACAATGATCCCAATCTTCTCATTTTCCACAGACCCATTTAATGAAGCAGCAGCAGCAATGACAGAGAGCCCAACAAATCACACAGATGGGAAATATTTGTTCAAATTGAAGGGCAGAGAGTAGAACTCTTCGCTCCTCGTATCGCCCTTGAACGATTTGAACTTAGCCCACCAGTGTTTGCCACGGTCTTTCTTGATCGCGTCGCCCTTTTTGTGCAGTGTGTTGTCCAGAAAATATGCAATGATTCCAGCAACGAATGGCTCGGAAGAGAACGGGACATTGACCATGTCGTTGAACTGCAGAGAAAGAAAAGAGCGAGTGTTGCCGTAAGAATTAACATGTGTGGTGTAGAGCGGTGTAGAGCTCGTAAAAAAACGAGGGGAAGTCCCTTCTTACCCATCTTGCATTTGTGTGGACTGGACCAAAGCCATTAATGGCAGTGTACTCATTGAAGTATTGTGGCACAGAGAGTCCCAGGAAGATGGAGAATCCTAATATGAACTTTGTTCTGAAGCTGTTGAGGTTGCAGAATTGGAGGTAGCTTAAACCTCCCATGCCTGCAAACAAAATGAATCAGTTTCCGACCAAGATAACTCGAAACTTATAACTCTGGTTATCGACCAGTTTACTCGAGACAGATGCATACCGACATAAGCGAAGAAAATACAGTAAAGAGCTGCAACAATGGGGGCTGGAATGGATGCAAAGACAGCTCCAAATTTCCCTGCAAGCCCACAGATGAAAAGAACAGATAAACAACGATTTTAGCAGCCCAACTCATGAGTTCAATGCAACAACTCAAACCCACTACTAGCAGATATTGTCCTCTACAGGCTTTCCCTCAACATTTTAGAACGCATTTGTTAGGGAGAGGTTTCCACACCTTTATAAGGAATGCTTCGTTCCCCTCTCCAACCGATGTGGGATCTCACAATCCACCCCCTTGGGGTCCTAGCATCCTCGCTGGCACATAGCTCAGTGTCTGGCTCTAGTACCATTTGTAACAGCCCAAACCCACCACTAGCAAATATTATCTTCTTTGGGCTTTCCCCTCAAGGTTTTAGAACACGTCTATTAGGGAGAGGTTTTCACACCCTCATAAAGAATGCTTCGTTTCCCTCTCCAACCAATAGAGTGCACTTATATATGTGTCATATCAGAAACTTACCAAGAATGGAGAAGAAAATCATGAATCCAGCGGAAATTTGTACAACCCTTCGACTTCCAACACGGGTCAAGGCCAGGAGACCAGCATTTTCACTGAATACAAAAAGTAAGAGAAAATCTTAACGGGACGAAAACAACTTCTGTACTTATCGAAGTAGACTGTTGAAGGCAGCAAAATTTTCTGTTAAACTCTTACACGGACACCGAGGATCCATTCACAGTTCCAAACAGCCCAGAAAGTAGAATTCCAACTCCCTGCAGAAACAATTGCACAATAAGTTGAAGGGGCCAAATGTGATACTAGTCATACAAAAGGCATAATAGCGCATATCAAGGCTTAATAGGATCCCATCCACCTCTTCAATCATCTTAAACGCCTTTGTTCGAAATTATTCGTTTGTTAATGAAATTATGCCGTCTCCCTAAGCTATCTTCGAGTGGCCAAAGCCTCTCGAAAGACTAGTGGAGGTATGCCACAAGTATAATGAAAGGAGTAGTGCCCCTAATACTCGATTATCTTTGAAAAAGATTAGTATTTGTGTCAGGGACGAGCTTGATGACGATGATATAGTGTTCGTCTACTCGCAACATCCCTATTACATCGTCAACCTTCATCTTTCTGGCTGTCCTTAAATACTACCAATATGTAAGAAAAGAACTGAAAATAGATCAACTCTTGGACCGCCATGAAACTTCGAGTCACATAGATGTGAAAGCACCTCACTCTCTATAAGAACAGTCCATTCACGGGGAGGTACGTAATGAAATGAATTAATCAAGATTAGAATACGAGACAAGCTATATCTATAGAAGACTATCATAGAACATAGAAGAGATCGGTCCGATTGTTGGAACTGGGTTGGAACGCCACGTGGCTCGATTTATATTACATAGATAAGCTAGTTTTACATTACCTGCCAACCAACACCACGGCTGAGAATCGAGGGTGGAAGCTGAGTGGCACTTGCATATCTGGACGCAGCAATAAAAGCACCAGAGGACTGAAATTGACATGAGCAGAGAAAAAAAAAGGATCACTTCGAGGAATGAATAGTATTGAATTTACGTATACAAAAGTATTGTCAATTATAACAAAACTACCTTTCAGTTTTCGAAGACATCGAAAATTTTAAAAACCAGAAAACTAAAGACATAGACGATGAAGAAAACAGGAACTGGATGAATTCATGGGTCAGTAAACAGAGCGATCGTTGAATCGGGAAAATGAAAACAACCTCGACTAAAGCAACGAACGACGCCATCATCATGGCAAAGGCTTCACCGGCATCAAATGAAGGTGCCCCCCATTGAAACGGATATGGAAGTCTTATCCTACAAATGTAAATTCCAAGCTAAGTATATTGTTGATCCCATCAATGAACTAATGATAATGGCACACAACTAGGAAAAGTTAAGTTTTCGACTCTTGAGCAAAAATCCAGTGCAATGATGGAATGGTACGGCAAGAACTTCATGCTCCATATATCGATTTTAGCAAGTCAAAACTCACCATGGAGCATTATCTATAAGCCCCGAGCGGTCGGTTCGGCAACTTAGTTGTGTTTTAGGTGGTGAGCCTTTGTAAGCCCCTCCTACGGTTAGTAGGTGAGCATAAATCCAAACTATCACCACACAGAAAATGACTGCAAAACGATCGAATATGTGTTTGCCAGATTTGATCACGTGAGGCAAATACTGCACAAAAAGCATACGAAGTTTATAGCAAAAAAAGATGACTTTACAGAAAGTGTCAATAGAGGGGGAAGAAAGGTAATGATATCTTCTTTGTAAGAGAATCTAACTCGAAAGAGAACACTGAATATGCCTTGCTTGAACGAAATACCTGTGAAACAAACACCAAAAGGACAAGCTCTGGCAGTCCAATTTCCACACATTTGGCAACCTAACATCCGAGGCGAACGTCAGATTTCTTGTAGTGAAAAAGAACTCAAATATGTAATTTTGAAAACGAAAAGAACAGAGAAAGAAACTTACCCCGGGGAAACCCAACTCGAAAAGCCCAAAGCCAACAAGAGAAACCAACGGCACAGCTGAAAGTGGGCTAAGAAACCTGAAAAATGGAAACAGTGAACAACATGAAGCTCGAGACTTCCAAAGGGGACAGGTCACGAATAAAAATGTTCCGATAATTATAGAATCTTCAAGGGAAAATTGTAACGTATCATTATTAAGAAGAGCTCTATCTCAAATGCAAATTCAATCTAACAATAGCTTAATAACTTCGAAAAATGAAAAAATTTGTGAGTTAAGTTCTTGTGCCAGCAACTCGTAAACTTAATGACTTGAGTGTTTCGTGCTTGTCTACAGTATCCTTCATAGTGTAGACCGAACCAACCTTGCAACATTGCGCCACAGACCGCTAAAGCCCAGCACAATCTGAAGGGTTGATGCAACAATGAGCGCACCCTGGATTGCCCGCATTATCTTCTTGAATTTCTGAATGAAGCAGCAAAGCAACGTCAATGACCTCATACGAAACAAGCAATTATTTGTCATGTAAGCGGTTATGATCCTCTATTCTGATAGTATATGTTATAACTAGTGAAGAAAGCTTTCATTAATTAAAATTAGTCATTGATAGAAACAAATGAGCATTTCTCTTTCAGCATGAAGCCCTGCACTAGCCATTCATCAGATTGACCTATACGCAATTCAGTTAAAACCGAGAAGGATTTAGTTTACATTACATCAATAGGATCAGCTGTATCAGAAAATCGACCGGCAAGGATGATTGAAATGGTCGTTGGTACAAAGGTATACGACCCTCCAATCACAGCGGGTAATCGAGTTCCAAAGAACGATTGTAGCAACGTGTTCAAACCAGCAACAAAGAGCAAGGTTTGGATAACCTTTGCCTTCTCCTCCTATAAGAATAATGAGTTACAGTCACATGATTATAAGGACCTTCAAATATTGATGTACAACAAAAATTAATATAATTCAAAAGCTTCAGGCCTCACAAATCCACCACCCATCTGAGGAACAAGAGAAGAAGGAATAAGAACGGTCGTGCCTAACATCACCAGATAATGTTGAAAACCGAGAAGTATAGCTTCCGCTGCATCAAGGAAAAAAATTAAGAACAAAATGTATGAGGTACATGGTGGTACTAAATGAAAAAACAACCAGAATCCATAGAAATGTGAAAAAATAGAACGATCAACCCGTGAAACGCAATAAATAACTCGATTGATATGCTCAAAACTGGATTTCAGTACCCATTTGAAGTATGGTTAAAACAAAAAAGGGGAAAAACAATGGCCAAAAACAACATTTGTGTAAAAGATGTGAGCATAGAAATGGCTAGCTGCTTTCTGATCTCAGATTCGACCACGGAGAAATAAAAATATGATATCCAAACAGCAAAATCTAACAAAACATAGAGGAAAACAGTTACTTCCAGCAATTAATACACAGTGGTGTGTTCAACAATTGGAAAGTTTTGTTGCAGTAGGCTGTTCCTTCTTTTGTTTTAATGCAATCTCGTTTCTTATCAAGAAACTACAAGAACTGAAAATAGCTTAACCAGATTCGGAAGAATCGAACTCAAACTAAGTTCATTATGGGTAAAACAAGGCGAATGTTCTGAAAGATGCAAAAAGGAAAAACTCACGCCATGGTGGTGGACTAGTGATGCAGTAAGCAACGTTGGGTAGCTGATCCTTGGGTGGATGAGCCTGTGGTTCCTCTACTTTAGCACCTCCGGCCATGGTTCACTCTACAGCTTTCTCTGCTTGAAACAGCCCTTTCTTTCGTTCCCAGAAACAAAAATTTGCTAGAATCTGTACAAGAAACTCAAATCTAAGCAAAACCCACCTCCCAAATCGTCCAAAAACAAACCCCCAGATGAGGGAAATGCGCTAATCTTAGATGACGGCACGCAAATGTGTGAACAGAACAGAGAAAACAGTCAAAAACATGAGGACCCAGAAGCGTAAAACACTCACATGCACCTCCACAAGAATACTAGGTGGAAAAGTTATAGATGGGACTCCACACAATAAAATAAACAGCACAGAAACGATAAGGTAGCCATGGCCGGTAAATAAAATGGAAAAGAAAAACATCAATTCTAGTAATTACCCACAAATAAAATTACAAAAAAGATGTGTAAAAGTACCTTTTAACAATCTTTCAGAAGCAAAATCAAGTGGGAAAGCTTTAAAGTCAATACACCATTAACCCCACACCCTAAAGTTCACTGAAAAAGTTGGAAATGGAGGGGGGAAAACCCCAAAAAATAGGTTGAAGCAAAAGAACAGTCCCAGAACTGAACCAGCAGCAGCAGCAGCAGCAGCAGCTTAAGAGTTAGCTATGCTGTGATTGTGAAGCAGGTATGAAAGATGGGATGATACGATAAACAAAAAAGAAACTGCATATACACTGGGGTAGCTGCAAAGTGGCTTTTTCCACCTTCCTCTCTCTCTCTCTCTAACTTTCTCTCTCAAGAAATTCCACCATTTCTACACACCCTTTTGGCATGTTCTCCCAGATTTAGTAAATTCATGTCTTAAGAACAGTCATTAGAGCAACTTACTTCCATCGCTGTTTCCACTTTAATATGCATCTGATTCACCAGCACGCCATAAACAAATTCAATTAATCTAACGCCCAAAACGACGTCGTTGCTTAAACGTCCAAAACCACGACGTTTTAAAGGAATCCAAAACGACGTCGGTTGCTGAACTAAAGAGATTAGGCTTTTCATCAATTATATATAAAATATCTCTCAACTTTATAAAATTATAATATTCTCAAAAAAAAATTAAAAAATATTAATTTATCATAATGTTATACCAAAAAAAATATCATTAGTTTATATTAAAAATTTGAAAAAAAATTCAAATATAATTCTCTTCTCATTTAATATCCTATGAAAATTTTAAAGGTAATATTATGATATAAGTATTTTTTATTTTTCAAACATATAATAAATATATTGCCAATCGCTCTCTACGGGATTCCCGAACACGCAGAAGAAAGAAGGTCAGTGTATTACAAAAGGACGGTAATGCCCTTGGATGGATGTAGGGTTGATACCCTGACGAATGCAAATAATTGAAAGGGTAATTTGGACATTGGGAGAGTGGGGATCACGTGCGAGGTGTAACAAAGGAATATCGGGCGGGCCTGGAGTCGGGGCACCCGAATCCACAAAAGCCAGCGTTGAAGAGAAAGAACCCGCCGACAAAATTCCCACATCCCTATTCTTCCAAAATTTTATAATCCAATATAAATAAATAAAAAGTCGAATATACTTTTATTATCATTAAATTATATAAATCCAACAATTAATAACTAACTCCCTAATCAGCATGTGGGATTATATTTTAGGCTAAATTATAGTTTCATCCCTACGTTTATAAATTTTATAATTTATTTACTATTTTACTATTATCTTTTTATTTTTTTATTTTTAAATTAATTCATATGGGATAAAAAAAAACAAAAAATAAATAATTTTATTAGCCATAACAAATAAAAGAGTAAATATATACACGAAACGTATCTTGTCAAACAACTGGCAATGGCCTTCGATTTTGGCCTTTTGTCCATCGCGTTATAATATTTATTTTTTTATTTTATTTTTTTATTTTATTTTATTACCATGCTTTTACCCGCACCCAATCTTTCCTCTTCCACCTAATTACCTTTTTTAATTCTAAATTTTTTAAAAATATACTACTTTTAAATTCTTCTACTCCATATGCTCATATGTATGGATTATTTTTCTTGATGTATTTTATTAAATTAGATCTCACATCTTACACTAGCTTGAAAATATTTTTTTAATAGGCGCGTTTTAAAATCTTGAGCTAAGCTCGAAAGTAAAATTCAAAAGAAGAATATTATGAATCTCAACCATTCGCCAATATCCCATTAAAAAATAATAATGCAAACATTGATGAAAAGCTCACTGTGGTTACGTGTAGATATATCGTACCAACTTTATTAAACTATACATTTCTCCGATATATGGTTAGAATATGTTTTTTTTTAAATCGTGAATAAGATTTATTTTTATTTTAATTTTTTTAAAACTAAAAAAATGTTCAAAGGAGGTAAGTAATTTATATATACATTTGTTTGGTAGAATAATTTGGAATTAATATTTTAGTTGTAGAGAGAAAAAGTAGTTGAATTATGAAGGTTGTCTGCATTGGAAGCATTTATGAAGTGATCAACCAACCTTTTAATTAGTGTAATTAATTTAATTTATATAGAAAAAATAAAACAAAATAGTGAAAATATGACACGTGCGAACTTCACATTTGGCTGGAGGGACCATAGGAGAAATAAAGACAAGAGTAGGACTAAAAAGCAATTGGAATAATGTCTTCCCTTTTATATTTATTATCCTTTTGCCATATTCCTCTCCTCTTTTTTTTTTTTTTTTAATTTCTAATTTAACTCATTAATTGTTTTTTTAAGATTAAATTAATTAAATTTGAATGGGGTGATTTATAATTGTTTTTGAAGAAAGAAGGGTGGAGTAGCAAATAATTTTCCAACGCCCACATGATTGTTTGAATTATGGGAGGTTGAAAATTAATATTGATTAAACAGAAATTAATATTAAAAAGACAAATTGAATGGTCCACAAACCACATTTGTCATTACGCGTGTAAAAGCCTCCCCTAAGAATATGCATATCCCCTTTTACTTTCTCCTTTTTTTTCTTTTTTTTTTCTTTATTATTTTCTGGCCCACTTGGGGCCCACCCAACTTTCTAATTATTTCTAAATTTATTTTACTTTATCAACTTTAAATCAAATCACATCTTAATTATGGGATTAAGATTTGCAAAATTTAATCTCTTTTAATTTCTGAATTTATTTAATTTTATTTAAGGAAGACATGTTTTAAAGCCTTGAGAGAAAGCTCGAAAGAAAAAGCATACCCATGTAATTTATTTATAAATAAAAAAATAAATAAATAAAAAGAGGTTGGAGTGGAAGTAGCTGGGACCACCATACTTTTGCAAATTCTGTGCCTCTTTTTCTTCTTTTCCCTTTTTGCCCTTTTTGTAATCCAAAACCTCATTCTTTTGCCTTTGGGATATACCCTAATTTATAGGGTTTTCAAAGAATCCACCCTTCGTTCCCTTTATTTATTTATATATATGTATATTCTTCAACATTCTCAAACGTTATCTTAAAAACAATCCTTTTTGGTTAAGACTATATCCCTTTATCACTGTTTTATTAAAGTTCGTGTATCTCGATTCGTTTTATGTTTTTGGTTTTCGATTTTTCGAAAATAGAACTTTCTACAAAATTCATGTTTCTCGTGTTCTTGTTTTTAATTTCCCCAAATTACAAATAAAAGTGTTAATTTATGATTTTTCACTTACAAAATTGTACAATAAATTATTAAATTTTTTATTTAAAATATAACAAAAAATTATTATTGTAAGTGGATAATAAATAGACAGGTCCAATGAGTTTCTCTATTGGGCCTACATTAAATAAGAAGAAAAGCCCACTACCTATATCGGGCCCTTATTAGTAATTTGATCAAAGTCCATTTATAAGAACAATGGGCCATTAGGTCCAACGCCGACACTCATTTTGGGCTTGATGGATCTAGGCAATTCAGAACAATTTGGGCTTGGATATGTGAAAAGGCCCACTAGTTCTGAATTAATTAATTTAAAATTTAGTTTGATTTTTAATATTTGTGAGAAAATAAATAAATAAATAAAACCTGTGGTGTTTTACGTACCGCGTTCAGTTCTCAAATTCTCTCGCACTACGCACTCCCGCGTCACCGCTGCTATCTCGTCGCCGTTTACTCGCCGGAACCCAGATCGTTGCCGCTTTCTGGGTCCAAGCCTTGTTTTTGCAGTTCATAATATATCATCCCTTCTGGGTACAGTCCGTCGAACTGTAATAAGACTACGAACTTCAGAATCGGAGGTGAGTGAATCGGAGCCTTCGCCGTCATTTTGGGACAGACGTTGTTTTCTTTTCTTCGCTATCTCCTTCTCAGTTGTTGCTGCTCCCCGGCACGGCCCCATCGGAAGTTTAATTTTCGTTACTATCTCCATTTAGTCTGTAACCAGACGCCGCCTCACGCCAGTCTTCTTCGGCAGCCCCTCATTGTTTGGTCTCGTTGACCACGTATGCCCATTAACAAATATAGAAAAAAATTCTTCTCGTTGTCCAAGTTTGAAATCTGGTCTGATTTGAAATCTTTTTAAAATCTGGGGTTTCAAGCAGAGGGAAAAGAATTTTGTAGAAAATTGAATTGAACCAAACCAAATTTATGTCCAGCACTTATTGTTAGGGTTTCAGAAAGCTTAAATCTAAAGATGGTATTTCATTTTCAGATTATGTATTTTTAATGTTTTTGGATTGTCTGTAAACTCACTGTTTTAGTCTCTGAATTCAAGCAGCATTGGTGCAGCATGCTTCTGACACGAATATTTGGGCGGACATTTCTAGCTGCTGCTAGATCAGAAACTTCTGCTGCTACAGCTGCTGCTGGCTCTACAGCTAGGACAGGGTACAATCCGCTCGAGGAGTTTTTTGAGGCACATAGAAGTCCAGACGATGACAAACCTGTTGTATATGGTATATTCTTATATTTCCATTGAGCTTTGGCCTTTGTTATTAACCATCAATAAATTTGTATTTTGGTTCATTCAATTCGCAAAAATTTGCCTCAATATACTTTTTGTTGGGGATGAAAATATATACCTGGGTGTCTGGTCGGATATAGTGGAATTTGAACTTCAAGTCGTGGAGGGTCTACTCACTCATGGGAATGAATACAAATTGTTTAGATACAGCCACAACGCTACAAGAAAATACCTTCCTTGTTGTGCATGGAGTCTGAAGGCATCTTTTAAGAAAACAAGATTAGAAGTGGCCATGGACTACCCAGTACTTAGTCAAAGTTTAAATAATTGGTCGCTGGGGACTCTGGATTCAGCTTCATTGATAAAACATAAAAAACATATATATTGAGTTTCATGGTAGAATTCTCCTTCTTTGTTTTCTTTGAAAACGTGGTTGTTTGTAGAATTACCCGATTCGTTACAAAGTGAAATTAGGAGCCAGGACTTTAAACAGATGTCGGCTGCCATGATCATGTCTGATTTATCTACTTAGCTTCTATACCTTTTGGCTGTCACAGCATTCTTATTGCTGAAACTATGTAATGTGTGCCATATGATCGACCGTTGAAAATTTTATGTGGAGTTTTGAAATTTTTACAAATTGCTCTCAGTGTGGTTGCGCACCAGATACAAGTGTTATGTTCATATTCTAGCATGGTGTCTGTTCATTCAGTTACTCTCTTAGTACAAATTTGAATGCTTCCTCTTTGTCAAGAGGCTTTTGTTTAAGGATTTTAGATGCTTACTTTCCTCATCTCAATTCTCAGACTTGATCTTTGCACAAAGTTGCTATATATATATATATATATATTATATATATATATATAGGCCCTACTTCAAAGGAATAACGATGTCTTTTAAAAGTTAAAACAATAGGAATATCCCTAAAATTGTTTGACTCCATTACTATAGGCTTGATACTTTTGTATCTTATGAGTTTCGTGATATATAACTCTGTATGGTTAGCTCGTGGACGTACGGTTTGTTCTGGATGCTTGCAAACAGAAATGTCCCTTGCTTGGTAATTTTCTTCAGTATGTGACTGATTGAAATTTATAGTAAAGATAAACAATTGTGGGTTAAAAGACAAAACTCACTTTTCTTGAACAATGGAAGGCAAGAAAAGGCCCTTGATGAGAATTTAGTAGTTAGAACAAGTGGGTCCACTAGAATCTCATGCCTGAGATCTTGGGCTTTCTTCAAAACACAATATTGAGATTCTCATTGCAATGTCTATGCTGTCAGGTCGAAGTTGGAAGGCTTCAGAACTGCGGCTCAAGTCTTGGGACGATCTTAACAAGTTATGGTATGTCCTGTTGAAGGAGAAAAATATGTTGATGACACAGCGGCAGATGCTTAACGCACAAAATCTAAGGTTTCCTAATCCAGAACGCATTCCCAAGGTAAATAGAGGCGCAATATGCTTTCTATGTTTTGTTATATTTGTTCCCTTAGAACTGTTAATAGCTATATCGTTTAACTACTTCTCTAGTCTAATATCGACGTTGGTTGCTGATGATCGTAATTTAGGTGAGGAAATCAATGTGTCGAATCAAACAGGTACTTACCGAGAGAGCCATCGATGAACCAGATCCTCGGAGATGCGCAGAGTTGAAGAGGATGGTAAATGCCCTTTGATAATAAGCTAATCAATGATTCGAACCCAGCCTTGTACGTGGTGGTGTTCGCCGTCCCGGTAACAAAGGGAGGAAGTCGGGCGTCTATCAATTGAGTTGATTATGTAATCGAGGATCTCGTTAGGACTCTAATCTAGTTTTAAAAGACAGATATTGGAAGTTTTGGAGATAGTTATGAATTGTGGGAACATCATGATGGACAAGATTATTGTAGAAGATTTAGATGTGATGTGTGTGCTGAAAATGAAAGAGTTGACAAAGAAAAAAGGGTAAATAATGATGGTTTGATGTTGTTGTGTTGGGTAAATGAGAGAATGTTGATTAGACTTGCTCTGCTTTTCTATTAGCTTCTTAATCAAGATTGTTTATGTTCATGAGGGACCTTTCTTTCTCCTCTTCTTCTTCAAGATTTGCCACGTGGTGCACTCTTATTGGAGCGATGTACTCAAACCTCACTCAGGAAATTTTACATTAGATGCCTTTTGGCGACAGACAGAGAGGGTCGAGCGTCACCGACTGGGTAACCCAATCACCCCTTGGAAGAGAATGCCCGTATGGGGAAGGGGTTGTGGGACCCATACAATGACGAAATCAGGCAGCTAAGGCCCTTGGATTGAATGTCAGAGCCTAGTAATTAAAATCAAAAGTCAAATTTTAAATTTTTTTTTTTTTATAATAAAAAAGAGCATTTTGGGGCACGTTGTACCAGGTCAGTTGGGGCTGTGGGGGGAGTTGCATCACCGCCATGTCTATTTATCATTTACTCACCCAAATTGCCCGATCTGCCCGGGACTGCCCGGTCTCGGCTCCCTACCAAGTACCAAGTACACATTTCCTTTCTGCCTTCTGTTTTTCTCTTTCGTTCTTTTTTTTTTTTCCCCCTACTCCTCTCCCTCATTATCCCCCGTTCTATGTGCGCATTCGTTTTTCTCTCTCTAGATTCTCGCACTCTTCTCTCTCTCTCTCTCTCTCTTTCTTTCTAGGTTGAAAGGCGGCTCGAAATCTTTAATCGTCTTCTTCTTGCGCCTGCTTGGATCGGGACCTTAATTGGATCAGTCTTGGTTAGATAAGGTAAACCCTAGAATCGTATTTATTGGTACGCCGGTGTGGGATTTCCAAATCCCTCTTTCCTCTATCGGGACATGATACCAGGGCAGCGTTTTGTATTGATCTAGGGTTTCTCGGTAAGCGGATAGTTTTGAATTGCCTTTCGTCTGATGAATTAGGGTTAGGATTGATGGTACTCGTTCGGCGTGAAGGTGGGATCGAGGTTGGAATTGGGGAAAATGCAAGGCTATGCATGGGCGTCGAGGTGAGAACTGGAAACGGAGTCGGCACATGTGGACAGTCCCCACACGCGGTACCCAGATCGTAGAAGCAGATGGTTCTTCGTCATCGTCTTCATCTGCACCTACTTCGTTTTGCAAGGTAATGTTTTCTGTTTCTTTGTCCCGATTGTCCTTTTTTAAGGTATTCCCTTTGTGGTTCAGCTTTCTTTGTGCTTTTGTTTTAGCTCGTGCTGGCAAACAAAGCATTCGCTGTTGTAGGGAAATGAAAAGGTTGAAGAAATTGCTGGTTGCGTAAATGTTGGAGGGAGGAATTGTTTTTAGTTCTAATGTTCATTCTTTCTCTATGGAGGAATTTAGTAAAATGTCTCTGAAGCCCTGGGTGCGGCATGGATTTTTTTTTAATTTAAATTTTTGTGGATCTTGGCACTCGATGAGCGGTCTGGAGGCTTCAGAAACAGTCTCATGATTATTACAAAAAAATATGTAACTGATTTTCTGCTCGGCATTACCGAATGCGAATGTAGATTCTTTGTCTTTAGGACGGGGCGTTAATTCATTGAAACTAGCCAATTTTTTTTTTTCCCTTCCAACCGATGGATGTTTTGCCATCGACCCATCTGTTTTAGGTTTGATGCTAATCCCAAGGCATATTTGCTTCACCAGGGGCAGGATGTTCATGATCTTAACTTCAGCTGTTTCTTATTACCTTTTTTATTTTGAGAAATGGGTTTGTATATGGTGATCGAATAAGACATCTTATTGACTAGTTTGAATCAAGAAGCAATTCAATGTGTTTCAACAAACATTTTCTCTTAAAATATTGTTTGGACATGTATTAGATGATATAATTGAATCCACGTATGCTGATATATGGGAATTGTTCTCATGAGGAAAACATTGCTGTTTTTTATACTTAAAAGGTGCAAGCTTTTTCCCCTCATGGGTTTTTTTTGGGAGCTGGGAAGGAATACATCATGTGCTATAATATTATGTAGCTTCCTCTAGTCTTGCTTGCTATTTCCAATATTTTAGTTACCCTTAAAATTTCAAATGTCTATTGGCAGGCACATCTTTTTGATGACTCACTATTCTCTACTATCCTTGAACAGGGTGGACGTAGGATTAGTGTTGGTGATTGTGCTCTTTTCAAACCCCCCAAAGACTCCCCACCTTTTATTGGCATAATCCGGTGGTTGACTACTGGTAAGGAGAATAAATTGAAGTTGGGTGTGAATTGGCTTTATCGATCTTCTGAATTAAAGCTCGGCAAAGGCATCCTTTTGGAAGCTGCGCCCAACGAAGTGTTCTATTCCTTTCACAAGGATGAAATTCCTGCTGCATCTTTACTCCACCCGTGTAAAGTTGCATTCCTTCCTAAGGACATCAAACTTCCATCAGGAATTTCGTCATTTGTGTGCCGGAGAGTGTATGACATAAGGAATAAGTGTTTACGGTGGCTAACTGATCAGGATTATATTAATGTAAGCTCCTGATGCTTTATTCATTATTCTCTATTAGTTGGTGTGATATTAGGTTAATTGTATTTGTTTTATTAGGAACATCGGGAAGAAGTGGATCAATTATTAGACAAGACGAGGTTAGAAATGCATGCTTCAGTCCAACCTGGTGGCCGATCACCTAAGCGTACTAGTGGTCCAACATCAACATCTCAGTTAAAAGCTAATTCAGATAGTGTTCAAGCCGCCTTTCCTTCTCACACGAAAGGCAAGAAAAGAGAGAGGAGTGACCAGGGATTAGAATCTGTTAAACATGAACGCATCGTAAAAGCTGATGAAGGGGATTCTGCTAACTGCAGATTGGAAAATACTTTAAAGTTTGAGATCACAAAAATTGCTGAAAAAGGGAGCTTAGTTGATTCTGAAGCTGTCGAGAAATTGGTGCAGCTTATGCTGTCTGATAGTGACAAAAAAATTGATTTGGCTGGCAGATCAGCACTTGCAGGTGTGATAGCTGCCACAGATAAGGTTGAGTGCCTTAATCAGTTTGTACATCTTAAGGGTTTACCTGTGCTTGATGAATGGCTCCAAGAGGTTCACAAGGGAAAAATTGGCAGTGGCGGTAGCCCCAAGGATAGCGATAAAGCAGTTGAGGAATTTCTACTGATTTTGCTTCGAGCCCTTGATAAACTACCTGTAAATCTTCCTGCTTTGCAGATGTGCCATATTGGAAAGTCTGTGAATCATTTACGCTCACATAAGAACTTGGAAATTCAGAAGAAAGCAAGGAGCTTAGTGGACACATGGAAAAAACGTGTTGAAGCTGAAATGAACATTAATGATGCAAAGTCTGGTTCAAACCAAGCTGTTGCATGGAGTGCAAGAACTCGATCATCTGAAGTTGCTCATGGTGGGAGGAACCAAGATGCATCCTCTGAAGTTGCCATGAAGAGCTCAGTTTCTCAGCTTTCTACATCCAAATCTGCTTCAGTTAAGCTTGCTCAGGATGATAGTGTTACAAGATCTGCATCTGCCTCTCCTGGTTCTATGAAACCAGTTTTATCACCCGCATCAGCAAGTATTAACTCGAAAGATGGATCATCCAGAAATCCTGGTGTTTGTGGCACAGCTGATCTTTCTCAAACTATTGCCAGGGATGAAAAGAGTAGCAGTTCCAGTCAGTCCCATAATAATAGTCAATCTTGTTCTAGTGAACATGGTAAAAGTGGTGGTTTAGGGAAGGAGGATGCCAGAAGCTCTACTGCTGGTTCAATGAGTGTGAATAAGATCTCAGGTGGTGGATCTCGACAGCGCAAATCAGTCAATGGATTTCCTAGCACTGTTCTCTCTGGGGCTCAACGAGATGTAGGGTCAGGAAAAAGTTCTTTGCACCGAAACACAGTTTTAGAGAGATCATCTCAATCGGGAACAACCTTTGAAAAGGCATCTGATGGACCTATTGGTGAGGGAAACAGTCCTAAATTGATAGTAAAGATCACCAATCGAGGCCGGAGTCCTGCACACAGTGTTAGTGGTGGATCGTTTGAAGATCCTTCAATAATGAATAGCAGGGCTTCTTCTCCTCCACTTTCAGAGAAGCATGATCAATTTGATCACAGTAAGAGTGATACCTGTCAGCCTAATATTACTGGAGATGTGAATGTCGGGCCCTGGCAGAATAGTGATGTAAAGGATATGGTGACCGGCTCTGATGATGGCGATGGATCTCCTGCTGCTGTACATGGTGAGGATCGATGTCAGGCTGTCAAGGACATAAAAGTTTCAAGGGCGAATGATCATAAAAATGGGAAGTTACATGAAGCTTCTTTGAGCTCCATAAATGCTTTAATTGAGAGTTGTATTAAATGCTCCGAAGCTAATATGCCTACCTCACTCATGGATAATGTTGGAATGAATTTACTTGCTAGTGTAGCTGCCGTTGAGATGTCAAAGTCTGATTTTGTTTTGCCTTCTGATACACAAGGAAATATCTCTGCAGTTGACCGAACCTCCAGAAGCAGTGATTGTAAAGTTAAAGCATCTTATCCTGAAGAGGATGCTAGAGATAACATCCAGTCGAATGATGCTATGGATGTTTCTGAGCAGGGCGTGATCACTACTTCTTTTGGAGCTAAAATTGTGGATGGAAGGTGTGCTTCACAATCTGAAGAGAAACCTGTTGGAGATTTGAGTGGTCATTCAAAATCATCTGGTGTAAATTTGCAACCAACTGCTGTGCCATTTCCAGATGGTTGTATAAAAATGAACGAGGCTGGAGGGCCTATCTCTCCTTCTAGGATGCCAGAGAAGGGCTCTGAGATGGAGGGGGCTAAACCAGTTGAAGACAGTAAGGCAGCTGATGTAGTTGATGGAGATAGCAGTTCTAAATCTAAACCTAAGCCAAGCAGTTCTTTGCCTGATGGTAGTGTGGTTGGCGATGGTATCTCAAATCGCGAAGTTGAAGCGGATGTTGTTAATGACCCTTTGCATAGGTTGCAAGAAGTTGATGGCAATTCAAACGATAGACTGCATGGTGTTAGTACATCTGACCGAAGGCTATCTTCTAAGTTGAACTGCGATTCTGCCAAATTAAGGAATGATGAATTACTTCAGGCTTCAGGCTCTTCAAGTAATTTGATTTCTGTAAGTGCAAGTGAGATGAAGGCCGAGAAGAATGATGAAACCAACACATCAGCTGATGTGAAACTTGAAAAACCTCAAAGCGACCTGGATCCTATGGTATCTGAATCTCGAAGTGTAGGTGGCTCATGTTCAGCGACCAACCTTGAGGGCGAGCACATGGAGGAGAATTTGGAATCTAAATTTAATAAGGAGAAAAATGGAGGACAAACACATCATTGGCAATCTATTCTCACTCCTGTTCGAGAAACTGAGCAGCCTCTTCCATCCAAGAGGTCCAAATTAGCTGATGCTGAAGCAGAAGAAGCAGAGGAGTCTACATCCACTGCTGCAGATGCTGGTTCCATGTCTGCTTCAGGAGCGCCAGATATGGATGCTAAGTTGGAATTTGATTTGAATGAAGGCTTTAATGTAGATGATGGAAAATGCAGTGAGCCAAGCAGCATTCCTGCTTCAATTACAACTGTTCAGTTAATTAGTCCGTTACCTTTTCCTGTATCTATATCTAATGTGGCAAGCAACATTCCTGCTTCAATTACAGTTGCAGCTGCAGCAAAAAGACCCTTTGTACCACCTGACGATCTATTGAGGAGTAAAGGGGAACTTGGCTGGAAAGGATCAGCCGCCACAAGTGCTTTTCGACCTGCTGAACCTAGAAAAATTCTAGAAATGCCACTAGGTGTTCCAACTGCTTCACTTCCTGATGCTGCAGCCAGTAAAATTTCACGACCCCCATTGGATATTGACTTGAATGTTCCTGATGAAAGGACTCTTGAGGATATGAATCCCCAGATATTTTCTGAGGAGGTGGCTTCTAAGTCTGGCCTGGTTAATAATCGTGATCTAGCACGTGATATAGGTTCCACACATGGGCGTTGTTCTGGTGGGCTAGATCTTGACTTAAACCGAGTTGATGATGCTCCTGATCCAAGCAGCTTCTCCTTGAACAACTGTCGTAGAATAGAAACTCCTCTTAGTGTTAAATCATCAACTGTTCGTCTCAATGACAAGGTGAATTTTCACAGGGACTTTGATTTGAATGGGCCTATTGCTGATGAGAGCACTACTGAACCGTCAATATTTCCTCAGCATGCTAGAAGCCATATGCCATCCCAGCCAACTGTTTCTGGCCTTTGGATGAACAATGCAGAAATAGGAAATTTTCCATCCTGGTTTCCTCCAGGAAATGCTTATTCAGCTGTTGCAATTCCATCAATTATGCCTGATAGAGCAGAACAGGCTTTTCCAGTTGCAACAAATGGACCGCCCAGGATTTTGGGACCCACAAGTGGTACCAGTCCATATAGCACCGATGTCTTTAGAGGCCAAGTATTATCATCTTCTCCTGCAGTGCCGTTTCCTTCAACTTTTCAATATCCTGTCCTTTCTTTTGGAAACAGCTTTCCTCTACCCTCGGCCACATTTTCAGGCAACGCAACAACATATGTTGATTCGTCATCTGGTGGCAGGCTTTGCTTCCCTGCAGTCGCTTCACAGTTCTTAGCTCCTCCCGGTGCAGTTTCAACGCATTATCCAAGACCTTTTGTTGTCAGTCACTTGGATGGCAGCAACAATACTAGTTCTGATAGTAGTAGAAAGTGGGGGAGACAAGGTTTAGATCTAAATGCTGGCCCTATTGTTCCAGACGTTGAAGGAAGAGAGGAATCATCGTCCTTGGTACCAAGGCAACTATCTGTTGCCAGTTCGCAAGCCACCACCGAGGAGCATATGAGGATTTACCAGCCAGCAATTGGCATGATGAAGAGAAAAGAGCCAGAGGGAGGGTGGGATGGGTACAAACAGTCATCATGGTAGCAGAAAGATCCTGTTGAATCCTCAAAGCTGGTGAGTTTGTTTAGATCTTTCTAGTTTTGACCGCGGGGAAAGATGTTGTAAGGGTGGGATGGGGGTACATGGTGTTGGATGGCGCTTTAATATGAATATATGTAATGTATATTCCATGATTTATATTCTAATGTTGAAAGTGTTAATTATCTGTTTTTCAGTGCTTTGAGGATTGGCATTGAGCTGACTTCCACTGCTGGTTGTCATCTTTGTGTGCTTTTTGGAGGAGGTGGTGAGTAGTATCTCATGTTCTTCATGGTCTCCAACCCCACACCTTTTCTCTGTATCAGTTGTGACTAAAAAAAGAATGTCTGGGGCCTTCAAGCTTCTTGTCACTTGAATTTGTTCTGGGTGGCTGCAGATAATTTCATCTTTGTAGATATTTAACTGTTGGAAAAGCATGCTCTATCTGATAATTGGTGCCGATAAAGGTGTTCAGTGCATCAATTTAATATACTGTTGAACTCAAAATCTTTCCCATCCTTTTTGCAGCTATTTCACCAATATGAACCGGTGAATTGCCTTGATCATATTTATAATTTCATTTTTTTTTCCCTGAAGCCAGAGAGTTCTACCCTCGTTTTGTTTTGTTTTTTTTTCTTTTTAATTTTGTGTTGCAAATAATCAATGGCCAGGTTATGAAACAGTGTTGTATGTTAAATGTATCATGGGCAGGTTATGAGCAGCAGCAGCGGCGGCGGCGGTAGGTTTATAAGGCAGTTCCTATTAGAGTTATTATTGTACAATATACCACCGAATGGAGGAAGAGAAAGCAGAGTTCACACGCCACATCCTTCCCCCTAAAAATAATTGTATACAACGAAGCGACTAAAAGAACCTTAAAAAAGTGGATACAAATCAGACTTAAAAACAGCTACTGATATTATGAAACATTGGTGGCTTCCAACATATTTTCCTAGCTTCAAACAACCCTCTGTTGTTTTGTTGTAAAGTAAAGCTGCTGCTCTCAACTTTGCCTCATAAGGTTTCTTCCACAAATTACATTTCTGCATTCATTCCAAAACAAAGCATAAGCAGAGACAGATCAATGATTGTTTTGAAGTTTATTCTACTTGCAAAGCAGCCTCCCCTATGAAGGTGTACTACGAAGTGAACGACTCTATAACTCGAAACAACTGAATAACCCAATCCCAATCTCGATTCCGAGTTGGGACTTAAATTTTGATAAATTAGAGAGGATGATGAGAGAACTAACAGCAGGCATCCACGGTGTGGCTTCCTCTTTTCTTTTTGTTTCTGTGGTGGCTTGATTACAACCTTTATTGCTGCATCAAAAACTGCTTTCACATTCTGCAATGGCCACTCAACACTCACAATCAAACCGCACAAAGATGAACACTACTTTTGCTGCTACTAAATTACATGAATTATTTTTCTAAGGTGGTCAGTGATCAGATCTACTAAAATAGCTCAAGATTTTGGTGCGCATGAGATAAGAAAATTTTTTATAGCCCGAGTACCTGCTGGGTTTTTGAGCTGCATTCGATATAATACATTGCACCGATCTGTTTACGGAGTTCCTCACCCTGATTAGATCGAACCATCAACACCAAGAGTTAAAATTCATCATAATCACGAGGCAAACACAAGCAGCGTCGTTTCCTACTTTTCCTTCCTAAGCATGTTACAACGAAAAAATCACCTGCGAAGTGGTTACAGGCACCAATCCAGGATGATCAGCCAAATAGAATTTGTCCTCTCGAAGATCTAAGCAACGAAAATGAGCACAAGTCAACCAAGAATTGTTGTTCTGAGAGTGAGAACCAACGCAAATGACAGAAAATACAGTAAAGGAACACAACAAATCATTTAGCTTGAAGAATCAGAGCATTCCAACAGTGAGAGGATTAGGACAAAATTTTGTGATGCAAGTGCACATAACAGCTGAAAAGTAGACATTTGCATCAAATATGACAGGAAGTTCGCTTCGAGAGTTCCCTTTACTGAGTAGGGTTGCTGGTGCTTGCCAAAAGAGAAGACACATCGTTCAGACAATGATCTAGGGAGTTGAGCAACCTGGTCAAGCTGACTACTTGGAATTCTTTTAGAATGGGTCTGGTCTCAAAAGGTATTAAACAATCACTTAAAACGGGCCCACATCTCAATTCTCAACAATAATTAAATGCTAAACTCTTTGCATTTTTGCTCACAGTGGCAAGGAAAACAGTCTCTTGGAAGAACCTGAGTAGCTCTTCTTTCCTTATGGCCATGCTGTGCAGCACCTACTACTAGTAATATTATTTTGCCTCCTGCAAACTTCTAACTCATTTGCAAGTACACATGTGAGACCCCACATCGACAGGAGAGGAGAACGAAGCATTCTTTATAAGTGTGTGAAAACCTCTCCCTAACAGATACGTTTAAAAACCTTGAAGGGAAGCTCGAAAGGAAAAGCCTAAAGAGGACAATATCTGCTAGCATTGGGATTGGACTATTACAAATAGTATCAGAGCCAGACACTGAGTGATGTGTCAGCGAGGAAATTGAGCCTCGAAGGGGGGTGGACATGAGGCAGTGTGCTAGCAAGGACGTTGGGCCCCGAAGGGGGTGAATTGGGGGGTCCCACGTCGATTAAAGAAGGGAACGAGTGCCAACGAGGACGCTTGACCCCTGAGGGAGGTGGATTGTGAGATCCCACATCGGTTGGGAGGAGAACAAAACATTCTTTATAAGAATGCAGAAACTTCTCCTAGCAGACACGTTTTAGAAACCTTGAACAGAAGCTCGAAAGGGAAAGCTCAAAGAGGACAATATCTGCCAGTGGTGGACTTGGGTTGTTACAACATAGGCTAGTCCTCTCAACAATTTAAACATTGCAAGCACCACATCTTTATAAATCTCTTAGTATCAACCCTATCCCACGAGTGGTAGACATTCACACATCCTAAACTAGATCCGGAAAAAAACAGCATTCCACTCGGGGGCGTGAACCGGAACTCTAGTCTGAGCTCACATCCAAACCCCACAAGGCCCGCAAGTACTCTAAACAAAAGGGTTTGTTGTCAAGGACTTTCTTGTTTGCAAGCATTCCTACTTTAGGTAGCCTCTTCTCACCTCCTACCTTATTTTCAACAAATTCAAATGAAAAGGAAAAAAGAATAAAGAGATAACGTTTTCTTTGGTTATGTACCTCATTTAGTGGATAAAGAAAGGAAGAAAAAAGAAGAAAGTTTGAAACAAATACAACCAATAGCTACCTACAGTCAACTACAATCAGAAAAGGATGGCCTACCCAGTTTGGTGCCAACCAATACCACCGGGACTCCAGGTGCATAATGTTGAAGCTCTGGAATCCACTGATCAAGAACCAAACCATCAGAAATTCCTAGTTGCAAACATGAAGATGATAGAGCATAGTAGAAAAAAAGCTTGTGTTTATCACCTTCTTAAGCACGTTTTCGTAACTCGCTCGACTAACTAACGAAAAGGCAAGGATGAAAACATCAGCTCCTCTGTAGCTCAATGGCCTTAACCTATTGTAATCTTCTTGACCTATATGCATTATTATAACCAAAACCAAGTTGAATATTCTAAAATTTCTATGAACAGATGATACAACAACTTGAATGCTTGGTTTAAGGCAATGAAGGAGTTATAGTACCGGCTGTATCCCAGAGGCCTAAATTGACAGTGGTGCCATCAGCCACCACATTTGCACTGAAGTTATCAAACACTGTGGGAATGTAATCCTGATAAACACAACTGATTATGCTTTCTGTTTGAAAAACACAGGCAATTATGATCATAGCAAGCAAGAACAACTGTGAATTAAACGACAATCTGAAGACAAGAACCATACATAGACAAGAAATTAAAAGAAACCCCAAGAAAAAACCCAAAATCATGAGAAATACGGAAAAAAAACACAAGAATTAGCAACAGAGAAGATGAAACTACAGAACAAAAACGACCCAGAAATGGGGAGAAACTTAGAAAACGTAAGATTAAGGCACACCCAGATGAATCTTTTGATGAAAAGAAGAACATACAGTGGGGAATTTGTTACTGGTATAGCATATAAGCATGCAGGTCTTCCCCACAGCCCCATCTCCGACCGTAACGCACTTGATGAACCTTGAAGCAGTGGAAGCCATTGTAAAAACCAAAACCCAGATGGCGAAGAAGAACCTCTCAGTCTCTAAAACCGTTCAGAAATGGAAATTGCTACACAAAAAACAAACTAAAAGGGGCGTTTACAGAGTCGTCTATTAGAGAGAAAAGAGAGAGAAAATAGGAGGGTTGAGAGGGAAAGAGTGGTAAATCACATGATTCTCACTAATTTCACTCATTCCTGCCCGCTCTCCCTTTTTTTTTTCTTTTTTTCCTTTTTTGGGGTTGGATTTGATTACGAGTTTATATCGTAATTCACATCAGATAGTATCAGTTTTCATTATTGAATGCCTTTTTTGTTTCAGAAAAAAAGAAAAAAAAAATAATCTTTTGGGTGTATTGCCATGAATCATTTCAATCAACAAGCAATACCCTTTTGGTGTTTATTACCCAATCAAAATTCTCCGGTAACAAATCAACGAACAAACGAACAAAATCAAAGAAAACCCATTATAGAGATAGATCTTGAACTGTCAGATTTGTTTTTATTTTATGTAAAATCTTTGTTGTTTGATCTTAATGATGAGCTAGTGTGCAATGTTTTGTAAATCGTAAAATACATTAATATTCAAAACGGGCTAGAAAAGGAAAAGAGATAAAGAACTGGATTAGTGGAAAAGTCAAGGACCACCCCCATAAATTTTCAAATTTTCTAAAAGGATTTTACTTTTTTTTTTTTTTTTTCCTTTCCCTTTTCCTCTTTTTCATGTAGAAGATAAGCAAGGGCAGTGTGGTCCAAGTCAGCTCTAAAGGTATGATATTTATTAATTCAATTTTTTTTTTCATTCCCTTGAGATCATAGGTCGATCTCAGGGTAGAACAAATTATTACTTATAAAATGCCAACAAAAGGGGCTGGCCCACAAAAAGTAGATTGAGAGATCCTACATTGAGTCTACCAGAGAATAGATTGTGAGATCACACGTAAATTAGATCGGAGAGGAAAGAAGGATATAAGCTATGTAAGCTATTTTGTATTATGAGTAATAAAAATTTGAAGGCTAAAAAGGGAAGTCTACAAAAAAAAAAAAAAAAAAAAAAAAAA
>NW_019272018.1:6683264-6747296 GCF_002738345.1 Cucurbita maxima
AAGTCTACAAAAAAAAAAAAAAAAAAAAAAACAAATTTGGAATTATTGGAACTTTCGGTTGAAGAAATTAATTAAAGATGAAGCAAACATAATAATTAAGGGCTGCCCAACTAAAATGAAAATAAAAATACAAAATTAATTAATTAAATTACAAAAAGAATAAATGTAAAACCCTAAGCTTAAGGATTAATCATACAAATGTGGGCCTTTGGATGAGTTGTGATGCCTAAGTTTCACATTTTTATTTTCTTCTAATCATTATGAGTACACAACACTAAACCCTTTTCCCTTCACAAAAATTGGTACCACCCCAATTATTTTTTTCTAATAATAATAATAATAATTATTATTATTATTATTATTTCCAATTCTACATTTGAACTTTCGGGTTCGAGGTGTAATAAAATAATTAATAAAAAATAATAGACTAAACTAGTTCAAACTCGACCATATCGGTATGTCAATACTATTATTTAAATATAGATTTATTTATCTTAATATTTTTAAATAAATAAAAAATATATATATTTATATGTGTAGTGATAATGGTCGGTATAGCCACTAAAATTTAGGTTAGGTAAAATCGTAATAATTACAATTAATCAAAATATAAACTACATAGCTTTGCCGTTACTACACAAAATAAAAAAAAAGTAATGAATTAACAAATAATTATTAATTCCTTCATAGTTTGGGCTCAGATAATTATTTGTAAATTTTTGGCCCAATTCAAAACCCTAAATTGGGTCAGGCCCAATTATTTGTAAATTTTTGTAAATTTTTTATTCTCTCAATATCTAACTTGCCCATTTTTAAACTCCCTCGGGATAGTGACCAATGTGATTGGTCGATGACTTTGCCCTACTTATTTTTTATGAGTGGATGTTGAAACGATAGAGATGAAACAAGGATTAAGATCGAAGAAATTGAATAAATAGAGAGTTTTTAAATGAAACGGTTTGTTTGGACACACGACGAGTGTGTAGGTTTATTCAAATGATTCATCAAATGGTGTCCATAATTTTGTTGTTTAAAAATTAAAATTCTTTTTTTAAAGATAAAATAAAAATTTAAATAGTGTTTTTATTAATTTGTAAGAAGGGTGTAGCATAAATTTAATTAAATTTAAAGAAAAATTTAGAATTTTGTATGTATTAACAGGAATTAGTTTTAGATGGATGAATGAATGGATCATCTGCAGCATCTCGCGCGTTATTGAATGGCTCAATTTCCGAACCCACAACGTTGCCATAATGGGTAGCTTTCTTGGCCAAGGGGCTAAATCAAAACCTAATTTCCACGTTAATGGCGGTCATGGTTGACAGTGAAACTTTGGACGGCCATGGCAAATCCCACTTTCAAACTCGGGAAAACCAATGGGGGCTGAAATGGCAAACAGGAAAGACTCAAAAATTGTAACCATAACCCCCACAGAACCTTTACTCTGCCACGTACACGATTCCTTTTTCCATCATTTACATCTCAATTCTTCCTCCACTTTCAATCCCCAATCCAATTTCATATATATTCTCTCCCTCGCCCTCCCTTTCTTCCCTTCCCAATTTTGCGTTCGCTTCCAACGATTCTCCATTACCCACTGCCTAATTTCTCTGCTTCTTCTGAGGTACTCATCTGTGTAATTTATATTTATCTAAGCTTTTGAGAATTTCGGGGCTCGACGTAGATATACTCCACAGATCTTCATGTTTATATCAATTCTTCTGTCTGTGTTCGTCGACTTATAAATGAGAGAGAAATGGATCATGCAAACTGGTTTTGTTAGTGGACGATCACATTCAAACCCACCAGACATTGTCTAGTCTGATCAAATTTTGATCACCCACCAGGCCTTGTTCCTGATCCAGGAATTCCTCGTTCTTCATCATTATTAGTTGTTTGGCTAGTATCACTTGTTTTATTTAGTGGTGAGTGGTTATGAATAAGAACAATGTGGTAATTGTTAAACCAGTTGGTACCTAATCTTCACGTTTTCTGTTGTTTGATGTTTGGCACATGAACTTTAGAAGCTGGCTTGTTTTGAATTAGAAATGCAACATTTCAATGATATCAGATGCTTTTCTGGCATTTGTTGAAACTGGTAACTTTTGTGTCGATGCATTCACTGTTCATGGTTAGGCTTTGGCTTAGCATAGTGTATTAGCTAGTGTCTTTAATATTATCAGGTTTATTCTTAATCATTCTCATTTCCATGTATTTTTCACTTCATTTCTTTACATCTAAAAGGTGAACTCCGTTAGTAACTTCTAAAGCTCAAGAATCTGTCTCTTGCAGATTTTGGAAGTACTGCGCTTTCAAGATGTCTTCTCCAAGCAAAAGGAGAGAAATGGATGTCATGAAATTGTAAGAGGCCTTTGTTATTTATTGTGATTTCGTGTTCTTATTTCAGTCATTGGTTGTTGTGGTTCTTCTACGTCGTCTGGATGGCTGTTTATGAGCCTTCCAACAACCAAGAAGATGCTATTTTGAAAACGAAAAATGATCTACTAGTACTGCAATAAGTTAGAGGAAAGTAACCTGTTAATTTTCTTTTTAGTTATATTTCTAAGCATGTTTGGTCATTACTTAAGTGTGTTATTTATCATTAAAAGCTAGGTGAGTTCAATGGTGTGTGTTTATTGCTATTGAATGTAGTGAGCTGTGGCTGAGATTTGATTAAACTTGGGGTTGTAAATATGGTTGCAGCAAAAGTAATCTTATCCTGTCATTATTATGTGCTAGAAAACATGTTAGGCATGCTGGCCTAGAACTGGCCTAGAACTGGCCTAGAACTGGCCCTGCATTGGGGTGGTCGGGTTTGAGTTTGAATATCGTTCGCTGTTAAGCCTACTGAATGGCTAATGCTATCAATTGGAGAGGAGAACGAAGCATTTTTTATAAAGGTGTGGAAACCTCTCTGGCCCAAAAGGGAAAGCCCAAAGAGGATAATATCTGCTAGTGGTGAGCTTGGACCGTACAATTGTAGTATAGAAGCCACACTTGTACACATGCTATCTTTTACTCGAAAATGTGGAATTGAGGTTCTAGATTCCTAATATCGTATGATGGCGGCCATAAATTTCTGTTGGTTGATCTTGTGGTTTATGTTGTCCAGGATGATGAGTGACTACAACGTGGAGATGATAAACGATGGACTAAACGAATTCAACGTGGAGTTCCACGGTCCCAAAGAAAGTATTGCTCGTCTTTCGCCTCTGTCAAATATGCATTTCATAGTCGTCGATGGAATAGCAAGTATTTGTTTGTGGGTGTGTATGAGCCTTATTGGATTGCAAATGAACAATTTAGCAAACATGCCGGCAGTCTAAAGCCAATTCTTTTATCTTATTTGGAGTCTCCTGAAAATTTATCCTTGAAGCGAGGTGTTTCTACTGCTTTCCTGTGTAATTTATGGACACTTAAAATGCATCTAGTTTAGTTGCATGTTTTCATACTCGATGAACGATTTTTTACCACATTTGGATCTAGAGCGTTTTCTTAAGTTTCGTTGTCCCTGCAGGCTTATATGAAACTGGTGTTTGGAAAATCCGTGTTGAGCTTCCTGACGCGTATCCATATAAGTCTCCTTCAATTGGCTTTGTGAACAAGATATTCCACCCAAATGTTGATGAACTGTAAGTATCTTTTCTCTTTTAAACATCAAATGAAATCGGTTCAATGCTTCACGTATTCGTAGCAAAGTATTTTACGTACGAGTTTTACCTGCAGATCTGGTTCTGTGTGCTTGGATGTGATTAATCAGTCTTGGAGTCCGATGTTCGGTAATTATCTACCATCCTCACCAAACCTCTATTAACACCTTACTAGACTCGAGTGTTTTCTGTTTATGTGTTCTGTGATAAGATGATATTAAACAATAGTTGTAACTGCCCAATCCCACCGCTAGCAGATATTCTCCTCTTTGGGTTTTCCCTTTCGGGCTTCCCTTCAAGGTTTTTAAAATGCGTCTGCTAGGGAGAGATTTCCACACTCTTATGAAGGATGCCTTGTTCTCCTCCTCAACCGAAGTGGGATCTCACAATCCACTCCCTTCGGGGCTAGCGTCCTTGCTAGCACTCATTCCCTTCTCCAATCGATGTGAGACCCCTCAATCCACCTTCCTTCGGGGCCCAGCGTCCTTGCTGGCACACTGCCTCATATCCACCCCTTTCAGGGCTCAGCCTCCTCACTGGCAAATCACCCAATGTCTGACTCTAATACCATTTGTAATAGTCCAAGTCCACCACTAGCACATATTGTCTTCTTTGGGCTTTCTTTTTCGGGTTTCCCTAAAAGGTTTTTACAACGAGTCTGCTAGGGGGAGGTTTCCACATCCGTATAAAGAATGTTTCATTCTCCTTCTCAACCGATGTGGATCTCAACTTTTGATGTGTTTGGAAATATAATTTAAAGTTCATGATCCATGGGACCATATGAACTGTATTGTGACTCCCAAAATATAGGACTAAACTTGGTCCTCATTTTACATATATTTGGGTTTGCATATGTTTGTGTCTATTCTTACCACTTTCTTTTGGGCTCTGCAGATCTTTTAAACGTTTTCGAGGTTTTTCTTCCCCAGCTTCTTCTTTATCCCAATCCTTCAGACCCCCTTAACGGCGATGCTGCATCGCTTATGATGAAGGACCGGAAGCAGTACGATGAAAAAGTTAAAGGTATATAGTTCTCGCAGTCGAGTATATAGTCGACTTTGACACCATTTCTATGATAACTCAATATCCACTTCCATGTGGATACAGAGTACTGCGAAAAGTATGCAAAGGAGAACACAGCAGAAGATGACAGTGAAGAAGAGGATGAAATGAGCGATAACGAAAGCGGTTCAAGCGACGGGGATGTTACTCGACATGCCGATCCATGATTGAAAGCTAAGTCATTATATCAATCGTTTCTCCATTTAGCAGCAACGACTAAATTTACATGTTTGGCTTTCCATAGGTTTACTGGCTGTACGATTATATCGAAAATGCCCAACAGAGTTTCAGAGTTTTAGATGTCTCTTAGATTTTCATGGCAATGCTGTGTTAAGTGACTTCAAATGTAAAAACGGTCCAGTAGGGGACACAAAGGAAGTTGACAATATTTTATCAGTTAATGAAATAGACTATACAAATGTGAAACTTTGGTTTGCTTAGCCCATCGTGAAGAAAGGAACATTGTTATATTGTCTCGGAAAATTCAGTATTAATGAGTATCTCATTCTTCTTAGAACTACAGTCTCTTTCAGACATCTCAACTTGGCGATACAACAATTTAAAAGTTACTTGTTTAGTTTTCAAAACTTGATTTAACTTTTGAAAACATACCCAAAAATAATAATAATAATAATGGGGTCTGGGGTCTGGGGTCTCCTGGAATGGCGTCAAAGCTTGGGTTATGCCCGAGAGGAGGGTGGGATTCTGGCTGTGGCACAAAGACAAGTGCTACAAGCTTGAAGGATTCTGGAAATTGCTGGGTATCGTTTGGGAGGTGAGAAATTGAATCCACTTCTTCTAAAGCTAATGGTCTACAATGGCTATGGTGATTATATGATGGACTTTGAATGAAACCTACCCATGCCTTGTGAATCTTTGTATTGTACTGAAAATTTCTTATGATGAATCAGTTTCCTCTTGCAGCTCAAACAAGTGCCAAGAACATACAAGAAGATTTCTGGATAAAAAATGAATTCTAGATTCAGCTGCAATCTAGAGTTCATCAATAATTTTTCGAAACTCGAAAAAAATCTCTGAAGAACATTTGCAGGCCCTAAGAGATTTTTTCAAGTTTCCCTTTATACAGAAAGATCATTGTTTCAGAGGACAGTGAGGAATTTGGCTCTACCTCAGATATTTGTTTAGCATAAAAGCAATGAACTTCAAGAAACATCAAGCAGAAAGAACAGGCAGCTGTTTGAAAGCCAAACTAGTGCAGTATACCAAGGAAATCCAACACAATCCTAATCTTCTATCTTTCTGTGAAGATTCTTTAAAATATCTTGAACCAAACAGCATTATTAATGGGTTCTCTTGTTCCCCATTCCCTTCCAATGGAAAAGACTGAAAGGACATGCCACCTAAATTCAAAGCTACTTTCTTTCTATATTGTCCCTCCCACAAAAACCCAATCTCATTGCAGAACAGTGAAAAAGAAGAAACAAGTATCATAACCCACTTTCCAATTCATACAAGGACAATCCCAATCCATATGCATATATTCTAAGGCCTTTTATTACCCCCACTTCATACATACAAGCACCTAATCAATATTATTATATCCTATCAAGGTATCGTTTAATATAAAAGAATAATTATAATAAACAATTCCTCTAATTGTATTGTTCAGTGATCCTGATGCGCCACCAATCCAATTAGGAAGAAGGAAAAAGGAAAATCCCCAAAATTTGCTTAAACATGTGTAATTACTTTTCAGACTATAAAGAAAAATCTAATGGAGGTGGCGCCGCCGGTGATGTCACAAGGTCAACCTTCCAGCTCAATGTGTGGACAATAACAGCAATAAACAGGGCGCATTTTAGTAGATATAGCACACCTTTACTCGACGGTAGGAGCATCCTTCCCCAAAACAGTGGTTCCTCCAGTCTTCAACGACCCCGGAATTGAAGCGTAGCGAGCAGAGAAGTTTCGAAATCCACTGAAATCATCGATATCGTCGTCCAGTTCCCCTATCTGCCCCGAGCCTTCGTCGAAATTCATAGCGTAACTCAACGGATCGTATTGAAATTTTCCAGGCCTAGCAGCAGCAGTAGCACCACTTCTATTCCGATTGAATCGGCGAATGAAAGTCTTCCATCTCGGTCCAGCGACGATCTCCGACCACTCTCGGAGCTTCAAAAGAACCCTAACGCCTCGCGCCCACCAGCGCCCCTCGTTGTGAACCTCCGACGCCCTAATCCGCTCCCACCATGACGGCCCGCCGGCGGCCGTTCGGCGAGATCCGAAGCACGATAGCCGGGAACAACTGCAGCTGGTGGTGGGCAACAGAGAATTGGATTTATCGGCTTCACAAGAAGGAGGCTCTTCTGCATGTGCATACGCCATTACCGCATTTGACAATGCGTTTTTTGAGCACCTTTATACAGCGCAATCAAAATGAAACGGAAACCAGCTGTGACCTGTGTGACCGGCTACTTCCG
This sequence comes from Cucurbita maxima, assembly GCF_002738345.1. Lineage (NCBI taxonomy): Eukaryota > Viridiplantae > Streptophyta > Magnoliopsida > Cucurbitales > Cucurbitaceae > Cucurbita > Cucurbita maxima. Next base: position 6,690,418 of record NW_019272018.1, read on the forward strand.
GTCACCAAGACGAATTTAAAGCGATAATCAATCCAAATTCACTGGGAGTTACCGGTCATTCGAGTATATCCACGGACGTTTGAGCTGTTGTTTGGAGGGAAGCGGGAATTATAATCTGGTGTTTCGGAAGTAGACTAAAAGTGGGACCCATTTTTTCGATGTATCCAATCACTGAATTGAAGCGGATCCCGATTTTATTAATCAACGCTGGTTGATTAGCTAAATTATAAAATAAATTATTAATTTTACTCTTTTTATATGGTATATTTCTTTTAAACATTTTATATAATTTATTGGATTCATTTTTTATAAACCCATAATCATCTACGTGGAACTCTCTCCCAATAATTCTCAACGGCCTCACTTTGAACAAAGTACACGATAGAGCCTACACTGTGGCCTATGAAGCCCTTGAATAGTCTTCCACTTAATCAAGGCTTGACTACTTTCTCTAGAGTTCTTGAACAAAATACACCATTTGTTCGACACTTGAGGATTCGATTAGCATTACCAAGCTAAAGGCATGACTCTGAAACCATGACCTCCACAATGATATGCTTTTATTTACTTTGAGCATAAGCTCTCATAACTTTACTTTTTGTTTCCCCAACCGGTCTCTTACTAGTGGAGATGTATTACTTACTTATAAACTCATGATAATCTTCTTAATTAGCCAACGTGGAACTCCCTCCAAACAATTCTCAACACTAGTCTTACTAGGCCCTGATTAGGAACCCAATGGGTGGAATGAGATGAGATAATATGATTATGTTGTTGAAAGTGGGGAATAATTAGGGGATCACCAACTTACTCTTAGTCATGAATTTGTTCGGATAAAGACAAGTGCATGTATCATACATACAAGGAGTGTGTTGATTTCTAGTAGTACCTTAGTACTATAAGGAGTGTATTGATTTCTAATAGTACCTGAAATAAGTAGTAAGGAGTGTATTGATCTCTAATAGTCTGTGAAATAACGGGAGCGCTGATCTCTAGTAGTAATGTAGATGAGTGTTAGACCACTAATAGTGTCTTAAATGATTGCTACAAGGGAGTGTTGAACTCTAGAAGTGCGTGTATTCTCTAGTAGTGTTGCACGGGAGTTGATGTTCAATCTCTAGAAGCACCATCATCTCGAGTGATTATCACACCTCGAACACATGTCCATGTCCAGATGCGTGAAGATTGAACCGTTCATACCCGAACACATGAGTTCTAATATCTTATACGAAGAACGAATCCTTAATTGAACTAAAGTAAGAAGATGAACATGAACATGAAGAAACACTTTATAAAAAGAATGGTCATCTTGTAAGAACTATGGCTATTTGTAGTTGGTATCTGAAACCTGTTCACTATATCTGTCAAAAAAGGAAGGAGAAGAAAAACAACTTTATACCAATCCTAGGCTCCAATGGATCTTGTTCTGCTACCCTCAAAACCGGAAGAAGCGAAGAACGAGTTTCGTGAAACGGTTGTTTACACCACCGACCCAACTTACTCTAGGCATCTCCTGAATGTGAATCCATTGCCACCCGTGATCGGTAAAGAATCGGGTAATCTCAAATGGAAGACACGAACCCGACTCCTTAGAGGATCTCTAGGAAAGGAAATCAAGTGAAACAAGCATTCTCATCTTGAAACGACAGACCGAACCTTCCACATCAAACATCATCCTCGAACAAAACATGAGCTTCGAAACCTGATCTCAGTTTACCGCTAGTAGAGGTGGCCAGGCTATGAAGTACGGTCAAGACGTCGGTGGTATCGTCTAAATAGTATTTGGCTTTGCTAGGCTTTTGCCCCACAGTACAGGCAAATATCTTTGGAGGAACAGCAAGGGATGAGCTATAGCTTGTACATGATATGCTTTCGAACATGTCTTCATCAGATCGATCGTCTCCGATGCACATCACAAAGTCGGGCGCCTTATCAGAGGTGATCATAGTGGAAAGAACTCTTTCAGCAACTAATCCTTTAGTCACACCCTGAAAACAGATGATTGCTCAGCCTCCATGAGAATCGAAACGAAAAAGCCAAGGAAGAAGTGAGCCGAACGTGTAAATACCTGTGGTTTCACTTCGACTATCTGGTGGCCTCTTTTGACGACTACAGGTTCGTTAGCAAGAACATTTTCAAGGTGATCTAAGAGCTCCATGGCCTGGCATGAACCAAAACATGGATCGGCGTCTCGATGATGCCATACTAAGGCACTGTCCTTGGGCTCTATGGACGATCCATCGGTCGCCTCGGTGTATAGTTTCATCACAGGTTCTGCAATCCTTTTCCAGCCAAAGTTTTCAGCTAATGTACTAACTTCCCATTCAGAGTCCCTCTTCCACCTACAAGTAAATCAAGAGTTCAAACAAGAATCAAAGCTCGTCCTACGACTAGGAAAGTAATCGGTAAGCTAAGTTTGGTACCTCAAATAGTATCCATGTTCAGCGGCAATACCGAGATTCTTACACGAATCGAACCACGAACTAAGAGTATCTTTCCCCCTCCCACTAACTATGAACACAATGTTCTTTGAATCCTTGCAAAGGTCGTTGAGTATAGAAATGACTTCGGGCGTCGGGGATTTGACCAACGAAGCTTGGGAAACGACAGTCCCGTCGTAGTCCAAAAATATTGCCCTCCTAGAAGCGCTCCGATATGCAGAGCCAATATGTTCAATGGAAAGCTTCCTGAAACTTGGTGAAAGTGACAGAATTCTGAATCCTAAACCGAGTCCAATTCCCCAGCATCGTTTACTGTAGTGATCTTGACATGCTCGCTCTAAATCTTGCGAGAAACTGCGAGCCCAGTAAGCAACGTCATGAGAGCTAATGTATCGGTAATGTTTTTCGTGCCTTAGTTGCTTCTCTAAAGAAGGCATTGCGACAGCCTCGTAAAGTGCCTCAGCTACAGCATCAAAATCCCAAGGGTTTACTCTAACCGCACCACTTAGAGATGGCGAACAACCTATGAATTCTGACACGACAATCGTGCTGGTATGAGGTGAATCCGGGGAGACATCCAAAACTTCGTCGATTTGAGAAGTTCCCTGTCGACAAACAATGTACTCGTATGGAACTAAGTTCATACCATCCCTGAGAGCATTTACAATGCAGCACTCAGCTAATACATAATATGCAATCTTCTCATGAAAAGGAATAGGATGATCAATCAAGATCACAGGTTCATATCCCCGAAAACCGAAAACCTTGTTAATCCTTTTGGTTATCTCGTAAGTTTCCATTTTCGCTTCGAGGACGTCGTTCCCATTGCTCCGTGCAGGATTTAGAATTTGCACCAGAACGACACTGCCCCGTAACTCTGGATGCTGGTTCAACAGCTTTTCCATAGCTAATAACTTCAGACCAATACCTTTAAATATGTCCATATCATCAACACCAAGAATAACCTTCTTTCCTTTGAAGTTTTCTTTGATCTCCTTGGCTTTTATTGAAGTGTGGGAATGATTTAATGCGAATTCGAGTCGACCCATATGAACTCCAACAGGCAAAATCTTGATGTATATCGTACGTCCGAAATAGTCAAGCGTGAGATAACCACGTTTCGGTTCATACTCCAAACCGAGCAGTCTACTACAACATGATAGAAAGTGATGAGCATAGCTGAACGTATGGAAGCCGATTAGGTCCGTGTTAAGTAACGCTTTCAGAATCTCGTCTCTAACAGGCAGAGTTCGGAAGATCTCTGATGAGGGAAACGGACTATGAAGGAAGAATCCAAGCTTAATTCGACTGTAACGTTTTCTCAAAAAAGTAGGGAGAACCATAAGGTGATAGTCATGAATCCAAACCATATCTTCTTCCAAATTGATCACCTCCATAACTTTATCAGCAAACCTTTTGTTCGCTGAAAGATATGCTAACCAAAGAGGTCGATCAAAGCGAGATCCGTGATAAGGTGAAATCGGCATCATGTAATGGAAAAGTGGCCATAGATTTTGTTTACAGAATCCATGATAGAACTGTTTCTGAAGGGACGTCGGGACGAAAGTCGGTACACAGTTGAATTCCTCCAGTAGTTTCTGTGAAATCTCTTCTTGTTCTTGGACATTGACATCAACCTTCAATGATCCAACATAAACAACATCAACATCTGATGAGAATCCATCTTTCATCTGAAGCAAAAGCGAATCTTCGTCGAAGCTAAAGTTCCATCTCCCAGAATCTGGATCCTTTTTAGCATGAACAGGAAGGAAGTTCGCCACTATTATCGTCCTCCCTCGACATTTATTGGATAGTATCCCCGACGCAGTCATCGCCTGTGGAACATTTCTCGGTGTAGGAGGAAAATCCAACATATCCACAGATGATAACTCTAACAAACTCAAGCAAGAACTTGATAGCATGACAGCAAACAATCAAATGCTCCCAGTCATTGATGATAATCAATGCTACAAACACATAACAAACAACAAAAAACCTGAAGAACAGTAAAGAAATCAACCATTGGCTTCCAAATTCAATATATTTTCTTCTAAACATCAACTAAACAGAAGTGATTATGTTAATCTCAAACCAACAGTTTCAAAAGAACATAATAATTGGTCGTTTTCAGATCCAACTTTTTTAACCATCCATACCGACAAGAAGAATTTAAAATTGAAAAACAAGATAAGGACAAATGTCAAATGGTTATGCACTTATCCTTATCTTGAAGTTACTGAAATCCTCACTCAACGAAAGTGTATAATAATTGCAATTCATCTTTCTTCATCCCTATCACTTTAAACTTAAACAATAAACAAACCCCACTTCTTGGATTTCCAGATCATTCATTCATTCATTCAAACCCATCGGGGAAAAAGCGAATCATAACAAAGAAGAAAAGAAACGAAAGCTACCTGAAACAAGAACAGAGGAACGAAAGAAGCTCTGTTTTGAATGTTCTCCAAATGCTCTGATTCCCTGAAGAAGAAAGGAAAGCGTGGAAAACAAGTTAAGACCCAGAAAAGAATGAGGAAAAGGGTATTCGAAACTTGAGCTAAGAAAGGGAATGGAAGAAGGAGACCCCACAAACTTGATTCTATTGTCCTGCAGCTTCTGGGAAGCAAAACAGAGGAAGAGGAGACGCCATTACAGAGGGAAGAAAGGAAGAAGAAGAAGAAGAAGCATTTAGGGAGAGATTTTGTGGGTTTAGGGATTAGATGGAATGAATTGGATAAAAGGGAGTTAATGAATTGAGATTTAGACGAACAGTCAAAAAAGATGGAGCGAGGGGTGAAGGGACAGTTGGATAGCAACCAGCATTGGTCGTACGCTCATATTTCCTTCCCTTGTTTCTTCAAAGGTTAAATATTTTATTCAAAAGCATTAAATTTAAAATCATTACCCTTAAAATTCACATAAATTTTATTTTATTAATTAAATTAAATTTCTAAATTTTGAGAGAAAAATATATTTTAGTGTCTTTAACTCTCCATTAATTAAAAGATAGATTTAGGAGATAATATGTAGATTTTTTTTTTCGTATTAATGTAAAAATTATAAAAAAAAAAAACTTTAAAATGGGTAGAATTAATCTTGAAAGATATATCCATTAATGTTTGAGGAAACATTATTATTATTTAAAATAAAATAAAAAGTAGTCAAAATTGTGGGCAAATGCGTTCACATTTGAAGAAAAAAGGACCGAATTTGCCGGGAAAGGGGGAGAAATTAATAATTTGGCCCTCTTAAAATTGAAATTGAAATTAAACCTAGCAACTATATTATGAAATTAATAATAAATATTTTAAAAAATTAAAAAAAATTGATTCATGTTTGAGCCAAACTATAAGAAAGCCTTGTATTGAGCTTTGACATGGAATTAATTTGGTTGGGAGTGCGCCGACATTCGGTGCACGCGGCCGCTCGACCACTCGCATCCCATGCCATTTTACCAAACTACCCTTTCCGTTTCATTACCAAAACCCCATTTTTTTTTAATTTCTTCCTCTCCCGGCTCCTCAATGGATGCCTCACCCTTTTTAAAAAAGAAAAAAAAAAAAAAAATCAAATATCTGCCGGTGGTGAACTTGAGCTGTTACAAACGGTATCAAAGTTAGACATCGGATAGTGTGTGAGCGAGGATGCTGAGCCCTAATGGAATAAATTGTGAGATCCTATAGCTGGAAAAGATAACGAAACATTCATTATAAAAATGTAAAAAACTTCCCTTTGACCGATACATTTTAAAACTTCAAAAGAAAACTTAAATAAAACGACATTTATTAACGATAGACTTAAATGGTTAAAAAAAAAAAAAAACGGGGTGATACAAGAGAGGGGCAAAAATGTAAATAAAAGAAAAAATGAGGTGGATTAACGAGAAAAACGAGGAATTGGATGAGGATAGAATCTAAAGCAAAGGGGACAATGATTTTCCATGCACTTTTTCTCTCTCATAATCTCGTACGGTCTTTTTACACGCAATGAATAATAAAAAGCAAATAAAAAAAAAATCAAAAGGAAAAACCATGGGCACCCCACGTGGACCCCACTCTCGCCATACACGTAATACTCCACGTCACTCCCCACCATTGCAATTTCCTTTGCCTCTCACTCGCCACGTCCTCATTGATTCCATTTACCTAAACAATCATTCTCAGCCCTCTCCATGTTCATACTTTCTTTTTGCTTATTACCTAAACACCATCCACGTATATCATCCATTATTTTCTGAATTTAATTTTCCTTATTCAAAAACTTCTAAAAAGCTTATTGTTATTTTTAAATTTAATATTTATCTTAATCAATTTATACGATTTTATACCATATTTTATTATAAAAACCTATTAGAGTACTCCGAATGATTATTTTCTAAAAAAAGTAAATTAAAATTTTAGGGATAAAGAAAAATAATTTTAATAAAACTATGTATAAATTTAGAAAAAAATAAAGGTTATATATAGTAAAGTAAATCATATTAAATGAAATATATTTATAAATCTTATACCAAACCTAAATAATGAATAAAAAAACCTTTTTTTAGAAGCAAGCAAGAAAAAAATTAATAATTGAATTTAAATAATAGTATTGGGGAGAATAAATTATTTTTCTTTTAATTAAAAAAAAAAAAGAGAAGGAATTCGGCTTTCGGTCCTTATCCACTAAAAGGAAGAAAGTGGGCCCATTACCTTTTAATTTGATGGGATAATCGAATGTTCTACCTTATCCTTTCTTGGCATGACGTGTCCTTATATTTTTCCTTTTTTTTATTCATCGCCATTTCTTTTCAATTTTTTAATTAATTTTAAGCATTTAAAAATATGTTCTTATGACATCAAATGGGCTAGTTCGGCCCATATTTACTGAGATATTTGGGCCATACAAGTTGGGCCGGCCCTAAACCAACCAACCTAATTTCCGACTTATAAAATTTAGTTTTATATAATATCAAGAGTTTAAATCATAGAATAATTATTATAATTTTAAATATTAAAATCAATTTTGTAAAATCTTCGTATATAATTGATTTATCGTAGAAGTTATATAAATTTTAATTTTTAAAATTATAGAACTAAATAAAAATTGACATTTAAAAAATATTATATTTAAATTTTATTAGGTAAAGAACTTTTGGCGCGCGATATTAATATCCGTAGAAGCAGTAAACGGAAGAAAAGAAGAACAAGCGCTCTGCAAAATTTCTCTGGCTCAACGTATTCCTCTGTTTATCTTCCAAAAGGCCTTCAAGTCTCTCTCTTCGATCATATTTTTCGTCTTTGCAATGGAAAAATGCATAACATTGTTCATTCTCTATTGGGCGGTCTTCACAAATCCTTTGTAGGATCATATCCTCGAACCAGATTCCGATTTCGTGGTCTGATGGCACCGCATCTTCCTCGTTACTTGTTTGATCGCGCTCTTCGTCGATCCTCTTTTTCTTTTATCTCTCGATCATTGGCGGCCCTTCTTGTAGGCGATTCAACACTGGATTTGGCATCGTCGTCACGAAACCATCGTCGATTTGTTCTCCTTGTTTCAAATGCTTATGAAGTTCCGCACCGCCTTCGTTGCGCCCAATTCTAGGGTTTTTGGCCGCGAGGAGCTTGCTTGGACCCTAGGGATATTGCTATGCGCTATCTCAAGAAGGATTTTGTCATCGATCTTCCCGCCATGCTTCCCCTGCCTCAGGTGAAACGATTCTTCTTTAACTGATCGAATTAGGGATTTGATTTAGGGTTTAGCAAAATTTAATGTGGCTCGGTTGTTGTCCGAGATCCGGTTTGGATCTCTATTTTGGGGAAATGGAACTCTTGATTTTAATCAATTTAATCCAAAGTAAATTCTCTTGATTTTGATTTTCTCCTTTGCAGTTCTACTATTGCCTAATTCTTTGAGATTTGTCGGTGCACCCGGTAGGAGCTGCTTGGCATGTGGCATCCATTCAGCGCCAGCATGAATGTGTTGGCAGATTGAATGTAGAAAGGAGATGAATACCACACATTCTCCGTCTTGCAGACCATTTTTTTAATATTAGTGAAGTTATTTTCAATACTGTATTTATACGACATATACGAAACACATATTTTATAAACTATCAAATTCAAAATGAATTCAACCACAAGAGTGTTCCGATTCAATTAATTTTTTATGAAAATATCAAATAGTTGGCAAACGATTTACATATAAGTTCGATCAATCTTCCATAATTTAATTGAAAATAAATTTAATATAAATAATATTTTGTTAATCTCATCAATATTGGTAAACATAAACAAATAGACAAACATTGGAAATCACGTTTACCAATTTGGATATATTAAATAAATTTTGAACGTATAGATAAATTTTTATTAAATTATCAGTAAACAGTTCATAATTTTATAAAAAAATTTAAAAAGTATAGGGAAATATTATAATTTAAACCGTAATTAATGTAAAGTTATTCAGAACCTGTTCAACGCTTAATTAATTGGAAGTAAGAAGCTTCAAAAGTAACCAAATATTTAAATATCTTAATTATATACTTTGGACCAATGAATTAATTGTCTCAAAATTCTTGAATTTAATCATTTGTGAAACTTGGTTAGAAAATTTTCAGATTTAAATAATAAATTTAGAACACGTTAATATTTAAATCATTTAATTATAATAATTTTTTTAAAAAAGGTAAGCAATAGTGTCTTTATCAAACTAATTTCACTTATTAATTTAATTTAAATAATCTCCAAAGGGGACTAACTATTTTAACCAGATTTCACTGTCAATAATGAACACACATATATATAATTAATTATATTTCCACGTCATATTTATAAAAGAGGGTCTTTACATTAATTGGCTTCTCATCCTCAATATCATCATAAATTTTATTAAGTTTACATCAATGTCAATCGTTTAATGATCTCGCTTCAACTAACCAATGGTTAAATAATTGTAGTCCGGCCAAACAATCGAGCTAAATTTCTTACCATAAACCACAAAAATCAAGTTATTGTATATTTACAAATTTATAGGTACAAAAATGTAACGTCTTAAATCCATTGTTAGCACATATTGTTCTTGGGCTTTCCATTTCGAGTTTCCTTCAAGGCTTTAAAATGCATCTCGAGAAGGTTTACACACCCCTGTGAATAGTGGTTTATTACAAAAAAAAAATTATCATATAGATTTTTATTAAAATTTAGGAGCTAAAATTGTTTCTTAACCGTAAAAAATCTGACCCTTTTGAAAAAGATATATTTTTTCTTAGAGAAATGAATATGTTTTGGAAATCTGCCACACCATTCTCTTAGAATCCCAAACAAGACAGATTTTTGATACCTTGAAACTCGGAATTTTGCTTCAAAATCAATGTTTATCAGAGCTTTGAGATGAAGATCTAGAAACAGAGAGACCAATCTTTTTTGGGAATCAAACAAATTACTTTTATGATATTGTCCTGTTCTTGTTTGTCCCATTTGAATGGAAACTCCAGCTCTGTTTTACACCGATGTGTTTATTAATAGGGAAGAAAACAACCTTTGTTAATTTCGAACTGTAAAAAAAAAAACACAATATGTGGGTGTTGTTTCTGCCATTTACTTTCTTCCCATTCAATTTGCACCTTGTTTTTTGAGGGAGGAAATGTGAAAATGACTTTGAAACTACCCTTCTAATTTGGGGTTTTAATTATTGTTCTGACATTCCTAATTTATGGCCTTAAGTGGCGTTTAAACGACAGGTTTTGGCATCTACTTAACCGGTGTTGGATAGGAGAGCTTAAACGTGTGAAGGGGTCTCGTGGTTTGTGCTTCGAAGCTCTTGTGTTTTGTGGCCATGGCTGCTCGGAGAGGAATCTGTTCTTTACTATCTCGTTCTCTGTTATCATCTTCTTGTTCTTCTGGTTATGGGTTTGGTTCTTTTCTTCAATCTCGTGGTGGGTTTCTTTCTTTTTTTATTTGATATCTCTTGAGGCCATGTTCTTTGAAGTTGTAATGGATATTCATAATTGTGGGTTTCAGGGAGAGTTTCAAGGTTGCATGGAAGAGGGAGAAGATTCAGCTCATCTGCTGTGGCGGAGGAGGAACTTGTTACTCCTCCTGTTCAGATAAGTTACACTCAGAATCTGATTAATGGGCAGTTTGTGGATGCTGCATCAGGTGAGTTCCATATCTAACCTTTTGATCGATCATATATATCTTAACCGGTCGAGTTAATACTGTTTTTGTTTTAGCTTTCGTATATCATGAAATTGTGTTTTTGTTATAATCTTACCTTTCAAAAGTTATCTGATGGATGGAAGGAAGGTTGAATTTGATATGTTTTGATCGTAGGGAAAACGTTTCCGACCTACGATCCTCGCACCGGGGAAGTGATTGCTCATGTTGCCGAGGGCGAGGCGGAAGATATCAACCGGGCGGTATCGGCAGCTCGCAAGGCTTTCGATGAGGGCAAATGGCCGAAGATGACTGCTTATGTAATGCATTCCTGCAGGCTGCAACTCCTTTTGTTGTTTTCCCTCCCCCTCTTGCCTTTATTTGAATTCTATATCGATGCTCTTTGTGTCGATTTTCAGGAACGATCGAGGATATTACTGCGGTTTGCTGATTTGGTTGAGAAACATAGCACGGAGCTTGCAGCATTGGAGACATGGAACAATGGCAAACCTTATGAACAATCGGCTCGGACCGAAATACCTATATTCGTGCGCTTATTTCACTATTACGCCGGTTAGTTCATCGCAGCATGGTGGCGTATCAGCCCTTGTCCTGCTGTTTTTGTAGGTTTGTAAGTGGTTTTGGTGTTGGTTTGTTCAGGGTGGGCGGACAAAATCCATGGCTTGACCGTTCCAGCTGATGGGAAATATCATGTGCAAGTATTACATGAACCAATTGGAGTTGCAGGACAGATAATTCCATGGAACTTTCCTCTCCTTATGTTTGCTTGGAAAGTTGGTCCTGCTCTAGCCTGTGGCAACACCCTTGTCCTAAAAACTGCAGAGCAAACGCCTCTGACCGCTCTTTATGTCGCAAAGTTATTCCACGAGGTAGCGTTTTCAAAGCTATGTTTGTTCGGTTTATAATGTTCTAATATTCTCTGTCCATGTCGTGACTAATCTTCATCCTCCCTCGGTCGATCAATCGAATAGGCTGGTCTTCCTCCAGGAGTTCTGAATGTCGTTTCGGGCTATGGTCCAACAGCGGGTGCTGCCCTTGCTAGCCACATGGATGTGGACAAGGTGATAGCACAGTCTTGAAACCATCTTGCTTCTTATGTTTCTTTTTGAAACTCAAATCTGGTATGTTCAGTTGTAGCTTCCTATAAGAGATTTATAACGATCTACATATTTCACGACAATGATCGGTTTGCAGGTAGCCTTTACAGGATCGACGAACACGGGAAAAGTTGTGCTCGAATTGGCAGCTAAAAGCAATTTGAAACCGATAACGCTCGAACTTGGAGGGAAATCGCCTTTCATCGTTTGTGAGGATGCAGATGTCGATAAGGCCGTGGAGCTTGCTCATTTTGCTCTTTTTTTCAATCAGGTTTGTCTGAAGGGGTCACTTTTGCCATGGATTTGCAGGATTTGAACTCATTGTTAACCATTCCATGTTCATTTTCAGGGGCAATGTTGCTGTGCTGGATCTCGTACTTTTGTGCATGAACGTATATACGATGAGTTTGTCGAGAAGTCGAGGGCACGTGCCCAAAGACGTGTGGTTGGTGATCCTTTCAAGAAGGGTGTTGAACAAGGTCCTCAGGTAACTCTCTCCATTTACCTTTCCGTATCTAATCCATGAGAAGAAAAACCATATCATTCATGTAAAGATTAACGATAATCGACGTACCCTTTTTGAACGTCACAATCGGGTACGTCACAATCATGTCCAGATCGACTCGGAGCAGTTTGCAAAAGTCCTAAGATACATAAAATCTGGCATTGAAAGTGATGCTACTTTGGAATGTGGGGGTGACAGACTTGGGTCCAAGGGATACTTCGTCCAGCCGACAGTTTTCTCAAATGTTAAGGTGATTGTTTTATGTCTTCACTAGCTTCCTTGCTCTAAAGAATGTAAACTAACCTTTCGACCTGTTTTTCTCCTTCATCGATCAGGACGATATGTTGATAGCAAAGGACGAAATCTTTGGCCCAGTACAATCCATCTTGAAATTCAAGTGAGTTGCCAACAACTCGAAACACATTATATCACTCGTTCATTCGCCTTAATTTCTTCATGAATTTTGTCAATATCAGGGACATTGATGAAGTTATTCAAAGGGCAAATGCAACTCGTTACGGTCTAGCTGCTGGAGTTTTCACTACAAACCTCGACACAGCCAACACCATAACACGAGGATTGAGAACAGGGACGGTGTGGGTCAATTGCTTCGATGTATTTGACGCTGCAATACCGTTTGGTGGGTATAAGATGAGCGGAATGGGGAGGGAGAAAGGAATTTACAGCCTCCAAAACTATTTGCAGGTAAAGGCTGTAGTTACTCCTCTGAAGAATCCAGCATGGTTATGAGAATGGGAGTAATGCCAGTGAACTAGAATAATGTTTTATTTTCAGTTTCAGCTTTGTTATTTGCACAAAAAACAAAACTTTTATTTCTGTACTCTAGTTGAGCCCAATCTACCTCTTAATCTGAGCTATCCCTCTTGAATGATTTGATTGAACATCCACTCTTCTCAAGGACTAAAGACAAATTATCAAAGAATTTGGTTAATTAATTTCAAATCGATAATGAAGATCCTTGGTGGTTTTCAGAATTTTTCAATTATGGAAACTGTCCATAGTACTCGTTGGGCTTTCCCTCCAGGCTTTTTGAAACGTGTTTGCTAGGGTTTCCACATCCTTATAAAGGGTGTTTCGCTCTCCTCCCAAACGGTAGGATCTTACAAGGAAAATCTAAAACAGTAAAACAGTCTCTAAGTGTATGAGGAGATGGAAAGATGAAGACAATACCATTTTTGCATTTTAATCATACAATTCATTCAATTGATGTCAGTACAAAAGGCTTACATCAAATGGCAAAGTGAAAGGCAGCAAAGTCCCTGGTTTATGTACCCACCACCATAATCTATTTTACTACTAGCCTCACCTCAATAGATATATATATCTATATATATATATATTCCTACTTCTTCTATTTGTCATTACCACAATCACATTATGATTTTTCCCTTTCATCTTCAAAATAATTTTACCAGATTTCTGTGTCCAATTCAAACAAACAAATCTTTAAGGCCCTCTATATTTTCGAAAGCATAGACAACCTTGAGTTTGATCAACAGGGATCATACCTCCACCCTTGGATGTGTCAATGACCTCCAACATGGAAACTACTTCGTCCATCTCTGGCCGCTTGTCCGGGGTTGCATCCCAGCATCGCTTCATCACATTTGCTAGAGAGCTTGGGCAACATCTCGGTATCTCTGGCCTCAGATTCTGCAGTTTTGAAATTTACCATTTTCAGGAGAGTTAATGATAGGTTGAAAACAATGGAATGATTTCTTCTCAAGCGCACATTGTCTGCAGATATGAAGAACTATGGGTGAAAGAATCGGCAATCTACCTGACGAACCACAGCAGAAGTCACTTCGGAGAAACTAAGGTCGGGATATGGCATGTCACAGCAATAAATTTCCCACAGGCAGATACCGAAACTGTACACGTCACACTTCCTGTTATATGGGTTGCCATTGAGAACCTGTAACCAGAAGAGCGCTATAACTTCAGCAAAATCATCGTTCTGATGTGTTTGATAGCTACATTTTTGGCATTGAAGTTCTTTGGTTTCCATGTAAGGAATGAGCGACACAACTACGGAATCAAAAAGGAAACATTTTATGGCCAATGCACCTAAATGTCGTAGAGCTGACCGAAAAGTGCATACCTCAGGAGCCATGTAACCAAGTGTCCCAGTCTCCCCGGTCATGTCATTGGGATTTGAGGCCTCAACTCTAGCAACGCCAAAATCAGCAATTTTAACCGTACGTGTTTTGTCCAGCAGCATGTTTTCTGTCTTTACATCTCTGTGAACGATCTTCTGTGAATGAAGGTAACTCAACCTACAAAATAAATGGAACACTTTCTAAGAGCCAAATATAAACAAGTGCACACTATTCTCAAATATACGGTTAAGATTAGCGAACAGAAGGGATAGGAATAGTGGTGCAGGGGTACCCTCTAGCAAGATCAAGTGCCAACTGGACAACCACCTTGAAAGCTAGCTTCCTTCTCCTGTTCTTTATGAGATAAGATTTTAAGGCACCTCCAGCGAGATATTCCACCACAACACAACATATGTTACTTGGCATGCCTATTAGACCATTTTCAGTTTGGATCTGCAACTCCGCTGAGCCCATTGTTGCTCCTATAAACTGAAAACGAATTGAAAAATGTAAAAAATCCAAAACTATCGACCAAAACCACAAAAAAAACAGCACAACTTAATAGATTACTTGTTGGATAAAAACATTGAGTTTGAGATATCAAAATCTGAACATTAAAATACATATACTTGAAAGTTCCCCATTCACTATGACAGAGAAAAGGGGGAAATGAAAAAGAAGGGGCGATGATAAGTTGAGAGCCTAGATAAAGACCCTAGTTTTTCACTATCAAAGATGTCAAGACTTTCTTTATCTGATTGAGGCCCTCCAAAGGGAGCAACATGCTTCTTGGCCTTATCTGATTTTATTCTAGCAAGGATAAGATTTAGTTCAGTTGACTTTTTTCCCTTCTACAAAAGTAGAAGGATGGTGAGAGATTAGAACTCTAGATGGAATCTGTTAACGAAACTGAATGTTTCCAGTTGAGCTTCCAATAGAAAGAAAAGATTTAATTCGATTTTGAAGTTCATGCAAGAAGACTTTTCAGTGGCCTATATAGAAGACAATTAAAAGCAAATCCTTTTTACACAAAAATCAGAAAAGAAGAGGTAGCGGAGAGGAAAAAGAACAGTTTCTGGTTATTGGATCATTAGCTATTCGGGATCTAATTGATCATCTATTTTCTATATTGTCAGCATTTTCCAAAAGAGAAACAATATTATAAGTACACTCAGTTGATTCAATATCAATCAGGCTAGGCAATAGAATTGAGGGTTGGAACAAGCATATGACAAGACATTCATTTTAAGTTTCAGAATCACAACAAGTGGGTGAATAGTCGCAGAAGTTGCTAATGACCTTAGTAACATTGGGATGCTCGAGTTTATGCCAAACAGCAACTTCCTGTTTGAAAGCTGCCCTTAGTGAAGAAATTTCAGCTTCTGTCCTGTGACCCTCTTCTCCCCAATCCAGCATCTTGACTAATGCATTAAAAAAGCCAACAGAAAACTTCAGAGGACGGTAGCAAACAACTACAACCCAGTAACATTAACAAACTACAAACCAAGATAATATTTTCATTTGAAAATAAAGGAGTGAGTAAAACAGATCTTGAAATAATTCAGTGATAATGATAGCATTAAAAAGGGTAGATGATAATGATGATATAGATGAAGAAAAAAATACAAGTCCGTAGCAGCTAGCAGAAATAGCCAATTCGTAATAACAGCTTTTCCAGGACAAATTTTATCCAACAGCTGGAATCACATGAAAGTTTATAACTTTATCTACAGAAAGTCATTCAGGCCATCGTTGTCATAAAAAAACTCAACTCAATCTCGTGTATGCATCACGGATCATCTAAAAGAGAGTTCAAATGGCCAATCACCACTTCCTGACAGTAGCAACATGTCTTTAAAATAAACAGTTAGTCCAAAGAAGCCTAAACAATCACTGTATAGGATCCAATGAAGAGGGTGCAAAATCAGTACAACATTTCAAAGAACTAATAGTCAATCAAATCTATATTTGTTCAGACAAATTCAGGAGTACATACAAAAATGATCATGATGAATGTTTAAGACGATTAAGAGCAGATAACAACGGTGTTGAAACAATTGAAAACAAACGAAAGGAAACTCAAAAAAGAAAGTAGAGAAGCAAAGTAAAGTAAGGCATAAACTGTAGTCTGTAAGCATTCTGAAAGATCAGGAGTGTGGAATTCGATCACGATGCACGAAGCAAAAACTCAAAACAAAGCAATTATTGAAAGAGAATAGTTAAAAATAGTGCAAAATTTAAGGTTGCTGGTGAAAATCGGTGGCTTACCGGCGACATCTAGTCCGTCGTAAACGCCCCGGTGGACGGTGCCGAAAGTACCACGAGCAATGACGCTCTTGATTATCAGTTTGGACGGATCGATCTCCCACTCCAGCCGCTCCTTAGCAGCGACTTTAGTAGACCTACTGCGAGACATGGCAGCGGAAGTGAGAAAGCTGTTACCATCTTCATCTTTCTTTTTGTTCTTCTCCATCGTCAAGGCTCTGTTGAGATGCCTCTCAAGCTGCTCATCCAAGCTCTTGAGATCAATCTGATCCGCTCGCACAAACCCATCATTGTTGTCCTTCATCTCCGATTTCGATTCCTTTCAAGTTGGCGGCAAATCAGAGCAGTGTAATGGACAGGAATCGGTGGCTGGAATCAACAAAATTAAATGATTCAATTCAGAAATTGAGAATATCTATGAAGAATTCGGTGGTGATTCTTCTTCTTCTTGCTCGTTTCGCTGTTGTTTCTCGGCTGCTCTTCGTTTCCACAAATTCTGCAATGGCTTCTCGAATCATCCATGTGGGCACATGAATTTGCCTGCTCATAACGTGTGCTTCTGACCCACTTCGGTCTTCTTCTCTATTTATTATTTTTCTCTCTCTTTCATTTTTTTTCCCCAGTTCCCAGCCAATTAACACATCACTGCTTGTTAATAAAAATAATGGTATTATTTTATAAACCAACAACGGAACTTAGGTTTGAAATGAGTCCAATAATGGCATTTATTTATCTTATTATAAATTATTATAAATATTTTTCTTCTTCATCTTCTTCTTATTATAAAATTAATTAGGTTGTACACGTCCAATAATATAGTATTTTTTTTATTAATATAAAAATATTATAAGTCATCAAATCAATAAAAGCTCTAAATTAAAATTTTAAATAAATAATAATGGTACAGATTAAGATTAAAATCCGTTTAATAATTATATTATTTTTGTGTTTGACCGTCTAAATATGTTTTATTTTAAATATATTAAGAAGTTTAAAATGTAACCATTTATGCGATATTGGTTAACAAATGAAAAAGAAGAATATTTCATAGAATACCTATTAAATTTATGGTATTCAATGGATTTTTTTTGTTTTCTATATGTTAAGGGAATTATATGTATTTATAAATTACATATTTAATTTTGTTCGCTAAGAGAGGAGCATAATCTGAAATTGAAGAGCGTAATTAATTACATTCCTAAACTGAGTAACTAATGTGGGCCAATGCCAATTCAACTATTGTTTAAAAAAAAATTAACACTAAATTATCCATAAAACTTTATTTTTAATTTATCAGAAACTAAAATAAAACGAAAATAATAAATCGACGTGGGATTGGGCTTTTTGGGCCGATTTTGCCAACTGGGCACGTGTCGTAAAGCTGCAAACAGTACGAGAGTTGACGCCGTGAAGAAACGGCGGTACGGTTACCAATTCTATTCAGAATATTCGTACACTTCCGTTACTTTCCCGTCCGTGTCTTTCGCCCTTCTCTACTACTCACATTTCTCATTTCGCTTCTTCCCTCCACGAAATTTCGCCTCTGTTTTTTCCATCCACGATCTTACGAGAATTAGCTATTGTTCTCGTGATTGTTTTCGATTCATTGCCTTCAAATTCAATCAGGTTTCTGCACCGTCCTATGGCGGTTCGTGATTCTCCAACCAGCTTGTTCTAGTGAACAATTCTCCCATCTATGGCTACTCGAGGCGTCGATTTCAAGTGGTAAGGCCTCTCACTATCTAAAACAATGAATTGCTGTATTGATGTACTCTCTTGTATGGAGAAGAGAAGTTGTTTGTAGTCAACTTGATAGGTTTTGGACGCCGTACTTGATTCTTGCAGGTATGACGGTTTTTTCTTGTCGATGCTCGCGACTAGTGTGTATCCTTCAGTGTTTTGGGGAATTTTGAAGTTTTTTGTACGAAATTCCTTTCAGTCTGTTAGAATGGTTGAGTGATAACTCGTGTCTGATGCATTTACTTTCATGGACTGTGATTCCACTTATCGTGTTGCCATGATAACGGATGCATTTACTGGCATGGACTGCGTTTCCTCTTATCGTGTGTCATGCTTTGGCATAAGAGTTGGAAACGTATTCATATCCTATGCTTTAAAATCTCGAGCAATGTATTTCTCTTTACGTATTTTATTTGTGTATTTTCTTTAACTATTTGCTTGATAGAGTAATAGTTTCGATCAGTTGGAAGAGGTATCATACTTGTGTACATCCCCTGCATATATGGATTGTGGTACGTTATTCTTAACTTTAAACAAGTATTACATATTATTACTATTTTTTGTTTTATCTCTTGTGATTTTTTTTGGGGTCAATGATAGTCAGTTATTGGTACAGGTTGATTACACTGCCGTCTTTCTTTTTCGCCTGCTGATGTTTGTAGACAATGGACTTGCCGCTGGAATGGGTTTGTAAGGCTTTCAACTTTTAGTTTTACGTCAATTTAGGGCAGCAAAATCTTACACTTCTTTTATTAATCCTCCAGATATATTTTGGTGTCAACAAATGAATTAAAGCAGTAAAATGTTCCTCCAATGCCTTTATTATGAATGGTATTGGTTGAGCTTTAAAGCTGTAATTCTTTGGGGAAAGATCAAAACAAACTTGGATTCTGACATGCAAAGATTTGTGAGCATTTGATTCATTATCAGAAGCATGGTGACAGAAGTGTGGAAAAGAAAGGAAAACAAAAGATAGAACATAGAAGATCTGTTGCTAATTTAAAGAATCCTGTGGCGTTTGCTAATTTAAAGAATCCTGTGGCGTTTGCTAATTTTGTTTTGTTCTTTTGGGACTTTAACTGTGAAACTTCAAGTAATGAATGTTCACTTTCTGGTTCTGTTAGAATTATTATAGATCTTATTTCCTCTTGGGAATTGGGAGTCTGCACAAGTTTTGCCATACCAGTTAGTTACTTTGACCAAGTAGGTCTTGACGAAGGTCTGAGAAATTTTTTTACCCTTGAATTAGTTATTTAGTAAATACATGCACACTTGTCATTTTTTTACCCCATCTTGTGATTGAAATATTGGTTCACTGCTGCATTAAATATAAGAAAGTTATGATCTTATAATTTTATCAGTTTGGCTTATCATCCCAATGGATGTTCTTAACCGTAATTGGCAATGCATTTTCCTCTCTCTAATCTTCTATTTCAATATTTCTTGTATAGTTTATGCCATTTGAGATCTTCTTATCTTCTAAATTTGTGTACCATTAGGGACTTTGGGTGGCAGCAGAGATATGCTCGATTTTGTGGAAGAATTGTGGTCCTTTCAGTCCTAGCGCTTCTGCTATTTCCATTTCTTTGGGTTTGGACTGCCATTGGTACTTTATGGTTTAAGCGGGCCCATAATTGTGTATGTTATTTCTATTTCAATTCCCATCGCCACCACCAGAATCTTCATATTTCTACAAATTTTTATGTAATTATTGGTTTAAATGTGTCAGCTTCCTGAGCAAGGTCAGAAATGGGGATTCCTAATTTGGTTGCTTTTTAGCTACTGTGCCCTCGTATGCATTGCTTGCATGTCATTGGGAAAGGTCAGTTCTACTATGTTTACTCTGTAGATTATTATTGGAGTTTATTATTATGACTTATGTCTGGTACTCTCTAATTGTTTGTAGCTCAACTATCAGTTGTTTTTATGTACGACCTTTACATTCTTTTACGGTTCTTGTTGAAATTTCTCAATGTTTTTCTATATATACTTTTGTACATGAAATTCACGTAGTTACCTTTGAACCCTTCTTGTAGTGGTTAACTCGTAGACAAGCACTCTTGTTTCGGGCACAACAAGGGATCCCTGTATCAGAATATGGGGTAAGCAGTTAAGCTTCCTGCATTTTAAAATTTCTGAACTTAAAATACGTGCATCAATTTTCATTCTGGGTCATCAATTTCTTTACCTTGTGTTCTCAGTGACATCCATCTGTATATCTTATTTTTTCTACAATATATTCTCTGCTTTCAATTAAAATATTCAATTTTTACCCTGATGATTCTTCCAAAGGCGAACATATACGATGGATTGATTGTGAATGAAGTAGAAAGGGGGATAGCTGTAATTAGTATATCTATCCTTACTTTTGCTCTTTAGGTTCTTTTTGGTATGTGGTTCTCTTCTCGAAATTTTTTTTGTAAGTTTTAATTTCTTGTATTAGATGCCAGAAATGACATATTTAGGACAATATACTTCTTGCTCGTGATGGAACTGATAGAGAGCAATTTTCTTTACAGGTCTTGGTTGACATGATCCGAGTACCTGATTGGGCTTTTGAAGCTGCAGGAATAGAAACAAGGGTAATGGGTCAAGATGCTGCTACCTACCATCCTCATCCCGGACTTTACTTGACTCCAGCTCAGGTAAGTCTATTAGCGCTTGAGTTGACATTTTGGTGTCAATATTCTTGACATTTCCCCAACACCTGTTGTCTGGTAGCTTAAGAGTAGTTTTGTACTGTTCGTAGTATTGTCCCTTCTCAGTGGCTGTACAAATTATTAATTTAAAAGTTTGAGGGAAGTTGATCGACATGACGCATAATGTATGTTGAAGCTCTTTGCAAAGAGGGCTCTGTGCCTTATGCTCTCAGCCTTTACGCTTTTTATGAGAGATTTTGTCTAAATCTTTTTTAAAAAAAAAAAAAAAAAAATTGCCTGCTTTGTAAAGCCATTTTGTGGGTTCAAATTTATGATTGAATCTTTTGTTTTGAAATCTGATGGTCAAGCTACTCATTGATGCTTGAACAGAGGGAAGCTGTGGAGGCACTTATTGAGGAACTTCCCAAATTCAGGTTAAAGGCTGTTCCAACAGATTGCAGTGAATGCCCTATCTGCTTAGAAGAGTTCCATGAAGGGAATGAGGTAATTGATATTTCATGCCTTGCCATTTAATTTACAGAAGTTTGGTAAACTTGTAGGGGTAAAAAAAGAAACTGTCAATTCATTTATGATTTGTATTGTACTGCTTCTTCGAGCTGGGGAAGTTCGAGGAATCCTAGATTAATGCTTATAAATACATGAAGTATCATCTTTTGTTGGAGAATTATTGAAAATAAATTTGCGGGCATTATAAATTGGTGCAGGTTCGTGGCCTCCCTTGTGCTCATAATTTCCATGTAGGATGTATTGATGAGTGGCTTCGACTGAATGTGAAATGCCCTAGATGTCGTTGCTCGGTCTTCCCAAACCTTGACCTCAGTGCTCTTTCCAATCTTCGTTCTGATACCGATAGGCCTTCTGCAAGTGTTGTTACAGCCAATAGTTATATGATATCTCATCCTTTGAGCCAAAGTTATCTAGTGAGACTGCAGGGTCTGCTTCGACCTGTTCGCACAGAAAACACGGGTACACATGGTGATTTAGAATCTGCTAGTGCTGTGGAAGTTACTGAGAATGGGTCCGCCCATGACCAAACTATACCAGAACGGTCTCCCGTAAGACAAATGCCTTTAAGTCAGTCTACACCACAACTCTAGGTAGTTGGGGCTTTTTTCTCCCTTGCTATTTTGACTGCTTCTAACTGCTCCTGTAAAAGCTAAATGATAAGCGTCCACATCTTGCCATTTGCAAATCGTGGCAACTGTGTAATAGTAAACCTCGAACATTTGGTTTTTGTATCCAAGGAATCTACTTACGTTCTAGCAAAATTCAAATCTTTCATTTGTTTAGATCTTAGTACTGGACTCTTCAGCCATCTGTGTAGGGAGATTGCCCATGTGCTATTTGCAGACGCATATCTTGCAATTCCACTCGAGAATCTTCTACTTTGACAGGTTGGTGTTAACTGTTCCAATTTTTTATTATTATTGTTTCTAACTCCTATTCTCTGGTTGACGCAGATTTTACTGTGAGAAACAAAACAATGTCAACTCCAGGAATAAATACTGTTACTTCATATAGAAGGCTATTTTGAAATTCCCTTAAATTGAGGAGGCCAAAGCATGTGGCAGAAAAGGGTGGCGTTATGAGAAAATGAGTTAATAATTTACCTATTTTAATGTTAATTTGTCAGTGCTTGCTTCTTTAGGTGGGGTCATCGGAAATTGTCTGGTTTGACGAGCACTCCATTCTCCATCAGCAATGTGGCAATGACCGAGTGGAGCCAGCCCTATTGAACAAATGTGGTGACCGACAGCCTTCCCTTATTTTTTCTCTTCATCCTTTATATATATATAATTCTAACTTGCATAAATTATTAGTAATTGAAGTCCCATGTAATAAATCGTGAATCAAGTTTCATAGTTTGTTCATATTTTTGTTAAATAATGATTGAAAATTATTGAAATGTTAAAATAATATTTATACAAAATTTAGGAGCAGACTAGAATTTCATTAAAGAAATTAGGGTTGAAATTTTTTAGAGATGTTTGAACTTTTCTTCCTCTTAATATTCTCGGTTTTATCTTGTCCGTGGATTTAGGTTATTGGGGAAAGCAACTGATCTGGCTGGTATGCTTCCAATTTTGGCCACAACATCTACAAGGAGCCCCACCACTCGAACCATGAGTTGCCTTGGAGTATGTCTATTCATTTCCAGGTTTGGTTGTCACTTTCTTATCATAGACTTTTGTTTCCTTGGCAGATTTGACATTAGAGCGTGTTTGATAAATATTTCCTTTTTTGTTTTTGAAAATTATGGTTGTTTTTTAAAAATTATGATTGTTTTTGAAATTATGAATTTGAATATACGTTTTGTGTCAAGAACCCATTTCATGAATTTGAATATACGTTTTCTTGGCAGTTTAATTTAAAAGTATAATTCGACTCTGTTTTAGGGCCTTGCGTTAAAAGATTATTTTATTTTTTTTTGTTGCTAAATTTTTTTTATAAAATAAATAAATAATAATGATAATAATAAAACTAATCTGGGCACATTTTATTTATTTTTGTGAAAACATAATTTTATACAATTTTATTTTTTGCGAAATAATCCACGATTTTTAGTAATTATATAAACTTTACCAAAATTGTCGAGACATTGTAGGGTTCTTGTGCATGTGCCTGGGGCGCTGCATCGGGTTGATGAAAAGAAAGTATATTTTTCTGATCCCTTTTTTTTTTTTTTTTTTTTTTAACTATGATGAAACTTGTGACTAAAAGACCAATCAGTAAGTACAAAAAAGNGTCATCACTATTAAGCTGACACGTTTGTCTATGACAATTATGGAAATGATTTATCCAAAAAAAAAAAAAAAAAAAAAAAAAAAAAAAAAAAAAAAAAACCAATTATCAAAAAAAAAAAAAAAAATCAATACATATACTTTTAACAAATTATTTTGAGTTTTTTATTTTTTATTTTTATTTTTATACTTTGAACTTCATTCCAAAGATATCATTGTATGTTTTTTTCTTTCAAAATTGTGAAAAGAAATGAGAAGAATTACATGACATATTTTTCACATAGGATAGGCAGTTACTATGCAGAAATTGATTTGGTAAGTGATGCTAACAATATTTTTTTAGATTAAATAAATGATAATGACGATTTTAATCTGGTTGTGTGTGATATCTTGTATTTTTTATTTTAATTCTTTAATTTCCCATTTGTGTTTTAATGACGAGTATGTATATTTTTAAATAATTTAATAGTTCTGTGTTATTTAGCCTAAATTATACAAAATAAAACATAAAAATATTGCATGTCATTAATAATTCTGAAATTATTTATCTGGTGTGTTTATATACTTCAATTATTCACCATAATATTTATTTTAAAAAAACGTGCTCAATATTTGATGTAATTAATTATTACTGAAAATATTTATTTTAACTATAAATTTGTTCAATCAAGGAAACAATATATTTTATACCATCAAACACTTTATTTGTAAAATAATTTAAACGGTTGGTATCACACCGATAAAATCAATAGCTTTCAACGATAGAAGTCAAAATACCAAGTGAAGAATTCAAAGCAAGTGATTGGGAAATGTGTTGATATTTGATCTTTAAAAGGTGAACGGATTGAAATGATTTATATATTTTTTTTTTTTGGGTAAGATATTGTGATAGGACTGTTTTGGATTAAAAAGATTATAAGACATATGTCATACTTGATTTAGATAGTTCTCAATAATCTAATATAATATATGTTGTTTACTCATAATGATCACTATATTTTACTTGATAATCTCAAGTTGATTGGATAGCTTGTTGCCTAAATAAGTGAATTAGTCACAACGTATGTCTTAATTAAGATCAGCACACTATGATTTTTAACCGTTCAAATTTTATCAATACAAATAATATGGGGGATGGTTGAGGATTGAGACTGGGAGGAGGGAGGAGGAATATAGTGTTCGAATTAGTTTTAGCTAATGAGGATTTTTCTTCCAATTTTTTCTCTCATACTATAATCAATGTTCACTGTGTATACATCCATTTCTACTGTGTAGAATAGCTCTTTTTAATATTAATTTGAGTAATTATTCAAATTATACATTAATACTAAAAAGTAACAACAAATTTTATTCCCAAAAAATATATACAATCTAATATTCTCGAATCTAAATAATAAATTAAAAAAATATTTTTAACATGGCTACAAGTTGTAAGGTGATTTTATTACATAAGATCCATAAACTTAGAAGGACTATTGAGATGTGTAAGACTTGGAATATGAACAAAAGATTTAAACCAACCACTAAAAAGAACATTAAAAAAAAAAAAAAAAAAAAAAACTTCCCTTTCCTTTTTGGTGGCACGAGAGCTGTTTCTCTTCGTGGGGAACAATCACGTAAGAAACCTACAAATTTGATGGGTATTCTTATTCTAATAGGCTAAAAAGTTATCCAAGAGGGGAAGGATTCTATCCTTTCATCGATCACAGCCTTCTTTCTCTCATTTCCGTCTCATACCTACACACAAAAATAATTTAACGCCACCCAGAAGAAGAACAAGAAGAAGAAACGGTGAAATCTTTGAGATGGGGGTCGCTAATACTTCATGGGTTGCCGGCCAAGCTATACCCATGCTTCAATTCACTCCCTTTTGCTGCTTCGATTTACCCTTCAAGAAATCTAATGATTCGAGGCTGATTATGGGTTGGGGTTGCGCTATTAAGAATCAGGGCAAGCTTTCGATTACTTCGACTAGGAATTCCAGGAATTCTCCCTTGTACTGTCGTTGCAGTGGAAATGACAATAATATCAGCGGCAGTTGCAGTAATATTAGGTCTTCTTCTTCTCCTTCTTCTTTGGAATGGGATTGGAGTCGGTGGAGCCGCTATTTCTCTGAAATGGAACAGGCCGAGAGCTTTGCCTCTGTTCTCAAGGTGCACTTCTTTTTATCATTATTTGTGTGCATAAGATTTGATTGATTGTGGATCTTATCAAGTGGGTTCTGGTTCGCTGCTTAGTTGATGATTAGAGTTGAGTTTTTAATGCTTCATAATCAAAATTTGGGGTCTGTTGGTTGAATTAATCTTTACATATTCAGCTTTTGAACATGACTCAGTCTGGTAATTCGAACAAATATGTTTGTGGGTAGTAGCTTAAACAATCTTAGTTTACTTGCTATTGGCTCATGAGGTCTGGTCGGTGTGTTACAGTTTCAACTTGAAGAGGCCGTGGAGAAAGAAGATTTTGAAGAAGCTGCAAAGTTGAAACTGGCTATAGCTGACACTACACAAAAGGATAGTGTTGCTGAAATCATGTCCCAGCTGAAGGTCAAAACAAGATTTATATGATTTACAAGATTGTCAAATTTGGGGTCACCTCTTAATGTTATTTTATACATTGCAGAGTGCAATAGAGGAGGAGCGATACCAAGATGCATCGATGCTGTGTAAATGCACAGGAAGTGGACTGGTAATCTTGGAGGATTCTGCCCCTAAACATTTTAATTTGTCACTGTTTTCTTTAAGTGAATCAGGATGCTTTTTCCTTCCTATCTTTCTAAGTTTACTGCCAATGAGTACTGCAAGCTACTAGTGAACAATGTAACAGAAATGATTCTTAGTTATAAACTTTTAATTTGAACCAATTGACCGTCTCTCGTGACATTCTTAAATTAACATTTTAGTTTTCTTCTCGCCATCTGATGAGCTTTCTTTATGAATTATCAATGTGTTCTTATTGGCTTTTCTCAATACGACCATAGATGTGAGATCCCACATTAGTTGGGGAGGAGAACGAAACATTCTTTATAAGGGTGTGGAAACCTCTTCTTAGCAGGCGTGTTGTGAAAACCTTGAGGGGAAGCCTGGAAGGGAAAGTCCAAAGAGGACAATATCTATTAGCGGTGGGCTTGAGATCTTATAAATGGTATTAGAGCCAATCATCGGGGGATGTGCCAATGAGGACGTTGGGCCCCAAGGAAAAGGTGGATTGTGAGATCCTACATCGGTTGAAGAGGGAAACGAAATATTTTTTATAAGGTGTGGAAACCACAGTAGAGTTCTAGACTAGGACATGATATTTGCTGAAATCAATTCTATCTACTTGTAAATGAAATTTTGTTAACATCCTCTGAGCCATTTTTGAGCAGGTGGGCTGGTGGGTGGGGTACTCTCAAGATTCAGAGGATCCCTTTGGCAGATTAATCCGTATAACTCCTGGAGTTGGCAGGTTTATTGGTAGGGGTTACAGTCCTAGGTAAGATCTTTGTCTCCTTTGTGAAAACGTCGTTATTATTTCGGAAACACTCGGCTGATAATTATTGTCTTCACAGACAGTTGGTTACTGCATCGCCAGGAACTCCACTGTTTGAGATTTTTGTTGTCAAAGATGATGAAGGGGGATATGTCATTCAGGTGCTACGCTGAATCCTCACTTCGAAAGCAATTAACGTTTTTTCTTTTATTATGTTCAGTGAGCTAACGAAGACTACATTTATGTCTAATTTTTCTGAAGTAGGAGCTGATGCTATCATCTATTAGCAGAATCCAATATTAACGAGAGATTATTTCAATATGTATTCGCTACAGGTAGCGTACTTGCAACGATCCAAAGGAAATTCAACAGTCTCAACAAGTCCACCATCAGAACCTTCAAGTAGCCCGTCCACATCCGGAGTTAAGAATGAAACTGTTGTAGTCATTCCTGAGAACGAAGTCACGAGGGAGCAAAATGAGGAGAAGGGCACTGATTTGGACGAAGCTACCGAGGAGGGAATAAAGGGTGTGATAAATTTTTTGAAAGATAAAATTCCAGGATTGAAAGTTAAAGTAATGAATATCAATGCTCCTGAGGAAGTCATAGAGGATGCTAACTCTGTTGAGCATTTGATGCAAGAAGATAATGAGAAAACAGGGACTAGTGGCAGTTCTGACGATGAAATGGACAAGTTGGATGAGATTCAGCCTGAGACGGTTTCGTTAGGAGAGAACAGTGATGCCAGTGACGACGAAAAGGATTTGGACATGAAGCTTTATATCGGTGGGGTTGTACATAACAGCGAAGAGGCTCCTACAAAGGATGAGTATGTTCGCCATCCAGCTAATATTAAGGATATGGATAGAGATTCTTTTGTGCTGCATATTTCTGGAAGAGGCCTAGATCTCGATGCTGCAGAAGATAAAGTCTCGAAGGTCAAAGTCGCAGCTTTAGCAGCCCAAGGTGTTTCCGAGCTTATGCCAGCTGATGTTGCCAAGGCATTTTGGGGCGTCGATAAGGTTTCGCCAAAGGTGAGATTGATATCCATTTTTATTCAGAAATGGCTTTTTCCTTTTAAAGGAATCAAAATAATTTCCATTTTTATTCACCAGATTTCGAGGAACGTTCGTGAGATAGTCAAACTGGCTGTCAGTCAAGCACAGAAGCGGAGTAAACTATCTGAATATACTACGTTCAATCGGATTATCACATCGAGGGGAGACCGAGATCCATTTGATGGTGAGTTTATTGTTTTTGTTTTGAAATTAGTTGCACCCACATGTCTAGATGGTTATAACACTTCTTGTGGGACAGGTCTCTACGTTGGTGCATTTGGCCCTTATGGCACTGAGGTGGTGCAGTTGAGGCGAAAATTCGGACATTGGAATGATGTGGATGACAAGGACAAGCCTTCAGAGATGGAGTTCTTTGAGTATGTGGAAGCAGTAAAGCTGACTGGTGATCTTAATGTTCCTGCAGGCCAGGTCTGAATTGAATTCCAATATTGTTATGGTTTTACTGGTTCAGTAAAACCACAAGTTTTCTGTTTGCACGTCTCGATAAACATTCATATTCTCGATCTGATGTTCTTATAAAATTCAGGTCACTTTTCGAGCTAAAATTGGGAGAGGAAACCGCTCTGCCAGCCGTGGAGTGTATCCAGATGAACTGGGAGTGGTATATACCATATGTCCTTTCTACTTCCCTGGTTACTAATGTATGCTTTTCTAGTCTGTAGTGTTCGACTTTTGTAACAGCCAAAACTCACCGCTAGTAGATATTGTCCTCTTTTGACTTTCCCTTCTTACTTCCCCTCAAGGTTTTAAAGCACGTCTGCTAGGGAGAGGTTTCTATACCCTTATAAGAATGTTTTGTTATCCTCTCTAACCAATGTGAGTCCACATTGACACACCGCTGGTAGATATTGCTCTCTTTGAGCTTTTCCTTTTGGATTTTCCCTCAAGGTTTTAAAACGTGTCTACTAGAGAGAGGTTTCCACACCCTTATAAGGAATATTTTTTTCTCTTCTCCAATCAACGTGGGATCTTACAACTTCTCACCTCTTGTCGTAAGTATAACCATCATCATCTCTTAGAGAGATTTGTATATGTTATGCACTTCGCAATGTGTTACTGAGGAATTCAGAACAATGTGGGAGGTTTTGACGGGATTGTTTTAGAATAACTGAATTCGGGGAAAACGTCAAAAACGAGAAATAGCATTTTCGTTTACTTACTGCTGTCATGTGTTTTCTTTATTGCTTTCTAAACTATCATCTCATGTGTAGAACATCGATTAAGAGAATAAAAGAAAAATAGCTCAGAAATATTAGTTTTTACAAAACATTTCGAGAATAAACGTGAAACGGTTTTTAACTCGTTTAAATCCAAGTATGGGTGATTTAAGAGAAGACTTGTTTATGCAGGTTGCTAGTTATAAAGGTCAAGGACGAATAGCTGAATTCGGGTTCCAAAATCCACAATGGGTTGATGGAGAACTTCTCCAACTAAATGGCAGGGTAATTCAACTGATAACAACTTCATTAAGAACAAGAACCATGCTCTACTTGTATCAGTACATTTGATTTCATCTCCAATTCTGCAGGGTATCGGTCCATACGTCAAAGGTGCAGATCTCGGGTTCCTCTATGTCGTTCCTCAGCAAAGTTTCCTCGTACTATTCAACCGTTTGAAGTTACCGGAGTGAAGTATGCTCGATTCTCACCTCACGACCTGCTTCAAATTCCCTTCTTGAATTGAAAGAGTTGCAGTGCTTGCCTTGACAACAGGAAGAAAATTCCAGCCTCAGTAACAAAAGGTTCAAGCAAAGAAGACTCTTCCAGCTATGTATCTATCTCCCACTGCATTTCTTCTTTCAGTAAAAATTTTGAGTCTTTAATAATGTCTACTACCTTTTCCCCTGAGGTATGTATCAAATTTTGATGATTTTAACATATAATAGTGTGATTCTGGATGAGTTTTTGTGAGCACCCTGTTGTTTGCCTGTGAACATGCCCTACATCTAGTATATAGAAAGACCATGCCCATTTATAGAAACGGACCTGAAACTATAGGTGTAACATCTCAATCCCACCGCTAGTAGATATTGTTTGCTTTGACTCTATGTATCACCACCAGCCTCATGGTTTTAAAGCGCGTCTATTAGGGAAAGGTTTCCACACACTTATAAGAAATGCTTTCACAATCCACCCTCTTTGGGGACCCAGTGTTCTCGTTGGCACATTGCTCGGTGTCTGGCTCTGATATCATTTGAAACAGCCTAAGGCTATCGCTAGAAGATATTGTCCGCTTTAGCCCGTTACATATTGCCGTCAATCTCACGATTTTAAAATGCATCTATTAGAGAGGTTTTCACGCTTTTATAAAGAATGATTCGTTCCCCCTTACTTTTGGTTGAGAATGAAAAATAAACAGTGGGCTTAAAGTAGTAAGGGCATTGCTAGTGGTTCCGTTTTGGTGAACAGAACGAATTGCTTGGTCACTGTGAAAGGATGCTTTTCTTGGTGTGTGTGAAGGAAGTGAGTGGGTAAAGTAAGGAATGTCCACTGCATAACATTACAAACTGATGCTTAAACTTGGAATCTTTGCTTGCTTTTCTTGATGTTCATTAGTATGTGCCATTCTCATAACACTATGTTATGAACTGTGCTCTGTTGGCTGGTGGAGCAATATCAAATTTCAACTCACCACCTCCTTTAAGTTATTGAAATTCCTTGGATTTCTTGACGACTTAGCATTGTAAGGCTGGAAAATTGTCTTGGACAATTTGTCGAGTTGCTTGCCCCAAACAAACTTGTGGCAACCTTTTGGCCGCCCAACACTGACCAATAACGCTAGTCATTTTGTTCGTTAGGTTGACTGAAGCTTCTTCTTCATGAATAGTTCCTTGATCATGTGATCGGATCTAGTCAAGGTCTTGAATTCAAGTTTGAGTCTCAAGACCTTAGCGGCTAATGCCTAGTTGATCCTTATTTTTTTAGTGCTCACAAATAATTTTTAAGCTGCTTATTGGGTTGAAAAAATTAGTCTCATTTCTTTCTGGCTTCTGATTAACATTTGTGTCTAGAGTTATTTATAGAATATAATAGAAAAAAAAATCCATAATTTGCTATAATATCAGTATTTAAGAACAATATAAGGTCCACAAAATAAAATAAAATACATTTAATTAAAGTGGACAATTATGAACAAAAAAAGAGCGAAACGACGTCGTAAAGATGGGAGTAAACGGAGCGCCTCATTCAATTTGACGAAAGGTTAGAAATTAGGATGAAAAAAAAAAAACGGAATCACTTTACTTTGTCGGAGAGGCTCTAAAATACGGTAAAACCCACTGTTTGCAACCCTTTTCCTCAAATTAAATCTCGCCACGTCATACAAAACATTACGTGTAATCAGCACCGTTTGATTATTCCAATCCACCGGAATCTTTCTCCCCATGATTTGATAATGAATAATCAAATGATGCCACGTGGACTATCCTTCTTCCCCCCCCTCAAACTGCATTTTCCTTTTTTTTCTTTTGTAATTTTTGCTTCCTCTCTCTCTCTCTCTCTCTCTCTCTCTCGAAGAATTTTTCTTGCAAATCCTTCAATAAAAACTGTCAAAGTTTGAAGCAGAAATGATTGAGACGAAATTGAAAGCTGAAAGATCGTACGACTCTTCGTCCAGAAATTCCGAGTCGTCAATTCTCAGTCATATGGAGTCTCCTCACTCGCCGCTGCGTTTCCACTCGCCGCTCCGATCCGACGTCGGCGACCCTCCCGAAACGTCTCCTTATGCTTCTCCGTATGCATCTCCTGAGAAGCTGCCTGATAACTCCAAGTCGATTGTTGTTGTTGATGTTGATAATAAGAGTACTCAGTTCTCGCCGCATCGGTCTCCCAATGCTGGTTCTCGGAAGCTGCCGGAGTACGCAAACTTTCCTGGAGATAGGTCGGCTTCGTCTAAGGTTATGTTTAATCGGGCGATGAAGGAGGAGGTGCCGCAGTCTGTGACCAAGGTAGGGCCGGCTGCGAGTGGAGTCGAGGAGGATGGTGGTGGTGGAAGATCGCCGAAGCAAATACCGCCGCCGCCGAGGAGGTCGAAGGATGATGCGTTGATGAAGGCGGCTTTAGGTTTTAGAGTGTGTGAAGTGGCGGTTTGCTTGATTTCGTTTTCGGTTATGGCGTCTGATAAGACTAAGGGATGGAGCGGCGACTCCTTTGATCGTTACAAGGAATACAGGTTTCTTCTTCTTCTTACAATCTACTCGACGCCTAATGTCTATTACACTAGAGAATATTGTAAGTTGGATTTGCTTTTGGCTGTTCAGGAATTTGTACATTTTGATTTTGTTGATTTGTTTCAGAATTGACTACACTTGTCGTTTCCTCAATTCCTTGGGCTGCACAGTACTATTTTAGTTCATTGTTCAGTTAGCGTCAACTGGGACATGCATTGTCAATCTTTTACCATACCAATTAGCTTTCCATTATTTGAATCCTATAAATTTGCTTCCAAGGAGAGTCATGGCTTGAAACAATTATTGTGATTAATGATCTTGAAATTCTTCTGTTGCTTGTCTACTACATTGTCATCACATGAGGTAGGTGCTTTAAATGTAGTTTTCAATTTCAAGGTACGTCTCATTGTAAATGACGAATGGCATGTTAAGAATGGAGGCGTCGCCTTCGTTCCAACCTATTGATTGCCAAGTTTTCAATTATTCACACTGTCCAAATGAATTCCTTTGCTAGACTATTTAATTCAGTGACCAACAACTTAAAGCATATTCTGAGTCTCTGACATGGCCACTTTTCTGTCTTCCCCGAGTCATTTGCTGCTTTGAGTTGCAAGTTCTTAGTTCTCATGTTGGTTTTTGGTATAATTTCAAGTGTGTGTACTGTGAGTGAAGGATTATAATGGAAGCAATCTCACTGTTAGGATTTTCGCATAATTTCCATGCCTTTTTGTGATCAATCATGTGTGACATTATTCTTAGCTTCCCTTGTATTGGAAGAATTCATCAATTATAGGATATATCTCATATTTTGTTCAAATGATTTGAATCTATCTCTTTTTGCAATTTTCCAGTAGTCTATATGATTTTGCCCGTCTTATATTATCTGATTAAGCCCATCTGTAACAGGTACTGCCTCACTGTTAATATAATTGCATTCGTGTATGCGGCATTTCAAGCGTTTGATCTTGTCTATACTCTAATCAAGAAGCACCATATGATACGTCATCGCGTCCGTTCTTACTTTGACTTCTTCATGGATCAGGTTAGTTGTGCAAATCTGCAGGTCTGAATGAATATTGTTTAATGTCTATAGCCATGTGTTTCACTGCTGCTCTGCTTCAATGAATGTGTTTCTATGGTTAAAGGTCTGTTTTGTACGGTTCTGTAGCCTGACGAATAGGATACTTAGGCTAAAAGAAACTCGCTGGATTGCTTAGAGAATCCTTTTGGTGCCCCCACAAACTGACCCAATTCAATGGTTCAGATTTCTAGTCTATTTTTGTGAGATCTCATATTGGTGGGAAAGAGGAATGAAGTCTTCCTTATAAAGGTGTGTGACACCTCTCCCTTGAATATGCGTTTTAAAATTGTGAGACTGACGGTGATACGTAACGGGTCAAAGTTGACAATATCTACTAGCGGTGGGTTTTGATTGTTACAAATGGTATATAAGCCAAACATTGGATAGTGTGCCAGCGAGGACGCTGGGTCTTCAAGGGAGTGGATTATGCGATCCCACATTGGTTGGAGAGGGGAACAGAACATTCTTTACAAGGGTGTGGGAAACCTCTCCTTAGAAGACACGTTTTAAATTGTGAGGCTGACAGCGATTAGTAGCAGACTAAAGCGGTCAATATCTGCTAGTGGTGGACTTGGACTGTTGTTCTACATTAACTAACGATGCAATCTTGGTTTTTTCAATTATATTGGCAGGTATTGGCATATCTTCTCATATCGTCGTCTTCCTCTGCTGCGACACGTGTTGACGACTGGCAATCGAATTGGGGAAAAGATGAGTTCACACAGATGGCCAGTGCATCAGTCAGCATGTCCTTCCTTGCCTTCGTTGCTTTTGCTGTTAGTTCGCTTATCTCTGGTTACAACCTTTGTAGCCGTGATCCTGCATGATACAAAAGCTCACCCTTATTCTCTTTTCCTTTCGAAGAGAAAATTTATATTGATCGTCACACCAAGATTATTCTTCTTATTATGTTTGTACATAGATATCATAGCTATAGCTCTGTCCTTACAATAAACATGATACCCAAATTGTAAATTGTTGGATTGATATAAATGAAGCTTCTATTGCTCTAGCAGCAAATGGCATGTATATATTATACACATAGAACAGCTCCATGAACATTATATCCTCAAGTAGCCTTCCTTCAATTTTTGCATAATTTGCTTTTTCAAGGATGTTTTTTTTCCTAAAAAAACATAATTTAAAGATTGATTATCTTTAAGAATGCTTAATCATTAAGAAAATCAAATTGAATTTCCTTTTCAGTACCATCTGATTTATTCAGTTTTGTTGTTAACACATGGGCCGCCGTCGGCCCAATAGATTAAAGCCCATCCCTTCTTGAAGATTGAGCTAGTTTTGGGCCTAGCAAATCCTATCCACCGACCATGAATATAGAAGGAGAGAGAAAAGTCGGCAAGACTTGAAGTTTGTCTTATTCTTGGATATTTTCTCAATTTTTATTATTTATTTTTTAGTCATTTTTAAAATTTTAATTTAAGTCCTTATACTCATGTCACGTATTTCATTTAAATTTTATATTTATATTTAATACATTTTTTAAACTTGTCAATGGGTGTAAATTTAATCGATAGACAATTATGGTGTAAGTACCTAAAGAGTAAAGCCGTAACTTCATCTGGCACTTCAAATATTAGTTTATTTATTTGGTTAGATTTCATAGACTAAATAAATATTTATTTTCCCTTTTCATTCATTTTTGTTGGGTTAATTAAATATAAAACATATAAAATATTTATTTTAATGATTGCCACTCCTCCATCCCATGAACTTCCAGCCTGAATCCAATCTTATTTCCCAGACTACCCTTCTGACCTTCCAAAAAGTTTCTTTTTCCCACAAATACATCCGAATATAGATAGCTTGTTATTTTAATATTTGTGTGTATGATGAGATTTAACTTAATAATTATTGATTATTATCTTAGTAGTTACTGTATGATGTTGAATAAATCATTGAACGATGGCAAATAAAGTACAATAACCAATATTTTATTATTTTAATCAAGTGTGTAAATAATGAATAATTAGTAATGAAAGAAATCAATTATTTAAATAATTGGTGGAAGATTTTAAGGATGTGGGGAGGGAGGGTAAATAGGGAAAGAGAATTTTGGAATTAAGATAGGACCACTGGGTGCTTTGTAAATTACTGCCTCACGTGAATGGGCGAGCATTTTCTCTCCTCAATTTTTGTATACGTGTTGCCCACCCACTCGACAGTGACAAAACAAACGTGAACGACATGGTATTCTATATTACGTCTATTATGTAAAAATGTGTGTATTTTAATAAAATATTATCGACTAATTCATTAAATTTTGTAATTTTCTAACCATGATTAGGTGGGAATTTAGACGTTAAAGAGGGTAATTAGGATTTGGTATTTATAATACATAAATAAATATTAATTATAAAATTTAAGAAAAAACTAAAACAAATTAGGCACGAAACATTCGAGAATTAAGATTAAGGAAGGATTTAATATATTTTGGAAAAAGTGTTGGAAGGGTAGGATCGTCATTTCGGTCCCAGAGGATAGTGATGCCACGTTGAATTAAATTCTCCAGCGAGACATATGAGAATGTGTAATAAAAGAAAGCTTTTTGGAAACAGAAAAATGCAAAATCGGCAGTTGCAGGCGTAGCCGGTGGGGGAGAGGTCGCGCTCTTTCTCTGCACGCCGCCCCCGGTGGGCGCCAAGTCCCGCTCATATTATCACTTTCACGCTCTTATCCTTTCTTCTCAATCCTATTACCCAATCCTTTTCATATCCCCCGATTTTCTCTTCTTCTCCATCTTACTCTCTTAGTCTCCCACCTATAAAACACCCCATTTCTCTCTCTCTCTCTTTCTCTATAGATATATATATATATATATCTGTATCTATCTATCTATCTATATTGCTCTCTCGCTGTTATTTCTTCCGAAGAGCGCAATCACTTGGTGTTTCTTCTTCATGGGGTTCTTTTGAGGTGCGGGGTTTGTTTATATTTCTGAGTATTGCTTGATCTGTTTATGTTTTCTTTTCATACCCAATTTCGCTGGCATTGAATTTATTATTTGGGTTATTTGTTATTTGATTGCATTTATTGCCTGCAAGCTGTTTGTGGAAATGCTTTGGTTAAAAAAAGTTAATGATTATGAGTTCTGTGTTAGTTGGGTGAGTTTATTTGCGATAATTGCGCGCATCGAATTTGGATGAATCGATCTTTGTTTTATTTGTGCTTTCTCCCACAACTGAGCTGCTTTGCGGTTGCCATTTTGTTTTATTATTGAATATTGTTCATCATTTTCACATTGATATTGCTTCCCGTATGTATTGGAAATATGTATGAACTCTTCTCGTTTCTGGTGTGCAGATATATTTCTATTTTTTCTGTGTTCTTTGCTGATTTTGGTGGATTGAGATGCCGGGAATTGTCATGGATGAAATTAATGAAGAAAGGGCTGTGAATAGACATAACGGTGCTTCAATTCATATGGAAGAGTCGTATGGAAACAAGTCGCCTAGGAGCGGGTTGAGTGTTCAGAGCCATGGAAGTGTTAATGTTGATTTCCATGTTGATGGCTTGGTTGACACCTCTATTGAGAAGCTTTATGAAAATGTCTATGATATGCAAAGTTCAGATCAGTCTCCTTCAAGGCGTAGCTTTGGATCAGATGGTGGGGAATCCAGGATTGATTCCGAACTGAATCATCTTGTAGGAGGAGAGATGAGGGAGGTAGAGATAATAAAGGAGGAAGAAGACATTGTAGAGAGGACTGAAAATGATTTTCCCAGTGATTCTGTGAAAGATTTACCATCTGTAGAGATTAAGAGCACAGAAAATTCCCAACCTGGAAGCTCAAAACGCCTTTCTTCTGGAAAAAAAGCTTCTCACTTGCAATTGAATCACGAGACATCTCCAAAATCAAGTTCCAGTGTCAAGGATTTGTCTGATAAGTCCCCTATTAGCAGAAAGAATGAAAAGAGTTCGAAAAAAACTAGTCCGGTTGCTTCTAACTCGAAGAAACAAAAAGATTCACCTTTGAGAGGCTCGAAAATACTTAATGGAACCGAGGATTTCAATGAATCAATGATGGATAATCCTGATCTAGGACCCTATCTGCTTAAGCAAGCTAGGAGTTTAGTTTCTTCAGGGGAGAATCTGCAGAAAGCTCTCTTATTAGCTCTTCGTGCTGCAAAAGCTTTTGAACTATCTGCAAATGGGAAACCGAGCTTGGAACTCGTTATGTGTTTGCACGTTACAGCAGCTATTTACTGTAGTCTAGGCCAGTACAGTGAGGCAATTCCTCTGTTGGAGCATTCCATTGAGATTCCTGCCATCAAGGAAGGCCAGGAACATGCGCTGGCCAAATTTGCAGGTCACATGCAGCTAGGTGATACCTATGCAATGCTGGGCCTGCTGGAAAATTCTCTAATCTGTTATACAACTGGGTTAGAGGTGCAGAAACAAGTCCTTGGAGAAGCAGACCCCAGAGTTGGTGAGACCTATAGGTATTTAGCTGAAGCCCATGTTCAAGCTTTGCAATTTGATGAGGCTGAGAAGTTTTGTCAAATGGCTCTCAATATACACAAAAAGAACGTCGGTCCTGCTTCTCTTGAGGAGGCTGCGGATAGGAGGCTTATGGGTCTCATATGTGAAACAAAAGGAGATCATGAAGCTGCGCTCGAGCATCTAGTTTTAGCCAGCATGGCTATGGTGGCGAATGGCCAAGAGACTGATGTGGCTGCAGTTGATTGCAGTATTGGAGATTCGTACTTATCCCTGTCCCGTTACGACGAGGCTGTTTTTGCTTACCAGAAAGCTCTCACTGTTTACAAGACCACCAAGGGAGAAAACCATCCAGCAGTTGGTTCGGTATATGTTCGTCTTGCTGATTTATACAACAAAACTGGAAAAACAAGGGAGTCGGTATCGTACTGTGAAAACGCCCTTCGAATTTATGAAAAGCCTATCTCTGGGATTCCTCCTGAGGAGATTGCTAGTGGTCTTACTAATGTTGCTGCTATTTATGAATCAATGAATGAAGCTGAGCAAGCGGTCAAATTATTGCACAAGGCACTGAAGATATATAGTAATGCCCCTGGACAGCAAAGCACGATTGCTGGAATTGAAGCCCAGATGGGTGTGTTGTATTATATGTTAGGGAACTATTCTGAATCTTATGACTCCTTCAAGAACGCTATTCCAAAGCTTCGCAACAGCGGAGAGAAAAAATCTGCTTTCTTTGGGATAGCTCTTAATCAAATGGGGCTTGCTTGTGTTCAGAAATATGCTATTAACGAAGCTGTGGAGCTATTTGAAGAAGCCAAGAGCATACTAGAAAAAGAATACGGGCCTTATCATCCCGACACGCTCGGAGTCTATAGCAACCTTGCTGGAGCATATGATGCGATTGGCAGGTAATGTAACCATCCTTCTATCACCATACAATGATCAATACTGTAATTGAATTTGTCCTTTTCCCATAATCTCTGTCTGGAACTATGAAAATCTCCATAACCAAGTCCTTTTCGTTATTGTGCCACCGATATTCAGTATTTTCTGTGAGATCCCAAATCGGTTGGAGAGGGGAACGAAACATTTCTTGTAAGGATGTGAAAGCCTCTCTTCAGTGGACACGTTTTAAAACTTTGAGGGGAAA
This sequence comes from Cucurbita maxima, assembly GCF_002738345.1. Taxonomy (NCBI): domain Eukaryota; kingdom Viridiplantae; phylum Streptophyta; class Magnoliopsida; order Cucurbitales; family Cucurbitaceae; genus Cucurbita; species Cucurbita maxima. Next base: position 6,729,556 of record NW_019272018.1, read on the forward strand.
ACTCAAAGAGGACAATATTTGCTAGCGGTGAGTTTGGGTTGGTACAAATGGTATCAGAACTAGACACCGGGCGGTGTGCCAACGAGGACGTTGGGCCTCCGAGGAGGGTGGATTGTGAGATCCCATATCGGTTGGACAGGGGAACAAAGCATTCCTTAGAAGGGTGGGGAACCTCTCCCTAGTGACGCATTTTAAAACCTTGAGGGAAAATTCGGAAGGGAAAGCCCAAAGAAGACAATATCTACTAACGGTGGGTTTGGGCGATTACATTTTCATTAAGAAATGTTTAGAAATCTAGTCCTTTGAGCAACAGATGATGCAACTCCACACTTTTTTCATACATTGATCAGTTCTCCTCCCATGACATTATACAGGTTGGATGATGCAATTGAAATGTTGGAGTATGTTGTTGGCACGAGAGAGGAAAAACTCGGGACTGCCAATCCTGATGTCGACGATGAGAAGAGGAGGTTGTCTGAATTGTTGAAAGAAGCTGGTAGAGTCCGGAGCCGAAAGGCGAGATCGCTCGAGACTCTTCTTGATGCCAATACTCATCCTGTAAACAGTAAAGGTATTAAGGTTTGATAAAAGATTATACACATCACGGGAGCAACATCGTTGCCGAGATTAGATCCGATTCAAAATCATGGCTAATTATGGTCGAGTAGATACCTGATTCTTGAGGTTGTTCGAGTGCTAGAATGTGGCGTTTCATTTTGTTTGCATTGTCGATTGCTTAATCTTGTATTGGTGTATGAAGTAATATTGTTCTGTATATTTTTACACGGAAGTCGTGACATTATGATTTTGTATATCACATTCTTCTGGGGTTATAAGATTGTTTGATACAGGTTTTTAATGAGAACTCCGAGGATGATGGTCCTGCGTTTGTACCATAAATAACGAGACGTACATCTTAACTAGTTAAACTATATTTATGTTAAAATTTGATAACATTCGTTTATTATTGGAGCATATATATAATATGTCCCGTAGCTCTGGTGAAAAGGGAAGGCCTAGCAGATCGTGTGTCTAATGGTGCAGGATTCTTCGAAAAAGTGCGGGTTGACTCGGAGACCTGGGACTTTGGCTTAGCGACGAATGAAGGGGAGCTTAAAGAGTTTTCTCCCTCAGTGGTTTATGTAGTGGTTGGACGGTCAGAACTTAGTAGTTAACATTCCATAAGCGATTTGTAGAGTTTAATAAGAATTTTTGCCTAGAATCAAATATTGAGTAATAAATGCAAATTAATAATGTATAATAAGCAGTTAAAATCTAAAAATACAATTAATTTAAAAAAAAAAAGTTAAACTCTAGACTAGACAAATGTTCATACTTTTACTTTTTTGTTCAATTAACAAAAATAAAAAGGTTTTTTTTTTTTTAAATTCACAAATCAAAATAAAATTGATCCAACAATGAAAAATAAATATCTTTTTTCGAATATATTAATTACCCTCGAAACCATTCGGTCTGCCTCGTTCGCGCGTATTACTTCTCTTTCGTGTTCATTGCTCTCGCCCACTAGATAGGTTTCTTTCTTCCACTCACAATTCCTCCTGTCGCTGACTGTTACAACATCTCGTTTGCTTCGTGGAAGGGATTGTACCTGTAACTATGGTTGAAAAATCTTCTAGTTCGTCATCTATTCTGGTTGATCAGCCAGTTGTAAGTTCGAAATCAATCTCATTGTTCGTTTTCCCTCTTCTTTTTGCCTGTTCGATGTTCTGCAGCTTGTAAATGAATTGGCGTATTCGTTTATCTTTATTGGAATTTCGATTGCTTAGGTTCCAGGAGATGTGGTCCTCGACCTCTCAAACATGACCAACGAAACCATCAAGCTTGGAGGCGGTCTTCGACAGGTGTCTGTTAGGGTTTTATTGTTTTCAATGTTTGTGCATCTCCATATATGTCTCTGATCCCGTTTTAGCAACCATTAATTTCCTCAACGATTGTAGATTTAGTTTTCATAAACTTTTGAGCGGACAATCGAATGTACTTCAAATGTCGTTTAGTTTTCGACAGTCAAAGTTCGCATTGTTACATTTGCAGTCGTGTTGTTTACGGGATTGTTTACCTTCATTTTTTTTCTTTCTAAAAATAATCTTTCAGGACCATGATGCTATTTCTGTCGCCAAAGTTGGAAAATTAAGGTTCTCAAAACCAAACAAATATTGGGTTGAAAGCTCGCAGAAAAGGGTCAGTAGCACCGACTTTCTTCAATCGATTATGGGGATCCTTATATTGTTTGTTGTTTCAGTTAACTTTCGTATTGTGAACTTCAACCGCTAGTTTCGGTGGGTTTCTTCAATTGAAACGACTATCAATATTATTCCCGTGTTTAATTTTAATAAAATGTGCTATTTTCCAGTATGTGCCATGTGCAGAAGATTGCGTACTTGGAATCGTGGTTGACTCTAGATCCGATGTAAGTGCTTCTTTATTATTGTTTGAATTAAATGTATTTGTTCAATTACGAAATAACTGGCTACTACTCTCTCTGATTGATTTTCTTGGATGGTTTGACCGGTATCCATGTCTAATGAGTCTTAGGAAACCAATGATGATTTTTCTGACTACCTTATTAATTATCATAGTATACTTTTTTTTTACTTTGTATGTATGCAGAATTTTCTTGTTGACATAAAAGGTCCTTCATTGGCCTTTCTTCCTGTTCTTGCATTTGAAGGAGGTACAAGACGAAACATTCCCAAGTTTGAGGTGTGTATAAACTTTTGTGCACATATTTTTGTTATATTAATCATACGACCTATAGTTGTTCCTGTCTTCCTTCTATAGAAGCTTTTATGCGTTGTCAGTTCATTTATTATCCCGAGAGGTTATGCTTATCTGTTTCTTCTTTCATCTTTTTTGGTGGGGATGGTTAAGAAACATCTTTTGCATATCAGTAAAGTTGTATTCTCTTACCCTTTTGAATTTGGTTTATTTTTCTTTGCAATCTACTTACCTTAACTCGGGGATATGTATCTATCATAAGTGTATTCAATTGAAGTTACCAGTTTCACTTTTTTATCCTCCTTAAACATGCCTTCTTGATTCCCTGTCTTGTAGATGGGTGCCCTTCTTTATGTGCGGGTGGTGAAGGCAAACCCAGGTATGAATCCCGAGCTGGCATGCACTGATGGTTAGTTAAATCCTCCCTCTCTCAGCATCCAATAAATCGTTTGAAGGTTAAAACAGTCGATCGATGTAATATAGTGATGTTGCTGTGAACACATCCTCTCAAGAGGGGTGGGCAGGGCCTGCATACTTTATGCAAGTTCATGTTTCTCTCCTCAGTTTTTGGTTGATGTGATTTACATGGAATTTGCCTCATGTGAGTATCATTTTTCTTGATATAGCTAGTGGGAAAGCAGCTGGATTTGGCCACCTAAAGGATGGTTACATCTTTGACTGTTCAACTGGCTTATCAAGAATGTAATCTAAATTGCTTTTCTTAATTGCTCTTTCCGTCCCTGTTAAGTCAGTCTTCTAATCATTCATTTACATTGTTGATTTGGTCCTCTCTTCTAGGCTTCTAAGCTCGCCAACATGTCCTGTTCTTGAATCTCTTGGGAAGAAGCTTTCATTCGAGACGGCAGTTGGTATAAATGGCCGAGTTTGGGTATGTTCCTTCAATCCTTAGATTTTTGTTGCTAGACATTGGTCGTTACTCTGTATAATTCTCTTCCCATGCTGTCTTCTAGCACATATTAACCTTATATTTTCATCAACAAAAATTTTCTTTATTTGAAATATATATTTCTTTGTGAGTTCTAACACATGGGGTCGATAATATATATTTTAATCAATTGAACTATATTTATATTGGCCTTACACGAGAGTCATATTAATAATATTAATATGTTGTTGAAATTAGTCTTCACTCTTGGCATTGCCCTTCACTTTTACTGTTCTTTGAAATTTGAAAATGTAATTTCTTGTATCAATTTTACTAATAAATAAACTTTCTTATCTTGCTCATCTCTACTTTTCAGGTCAATGCAGATTCCCCGTCCACAACCATTGTTGTTTCTAATGCAATAATGAACTCAGAAACTCTGAGTGGGGTCCAACAGAGAATCATGGTGGACAAGCTCCTAAATAATTTAAAGCTATCAAGTTAAGTCTTGTAATCTTCAGGGTTAGAATCTTTTGCTTGTTAAATTGCATTTTTAGTTATATATCATTTAGCTAATGGGTTTTAGGAAACAGTTGTTGATCAATTCTTTTCTCCTCTCCAACCAGAATTGAAAAAAAAAAAAAAGAAAAAAGATTCAATTATATTCATTAACTCTCAAGTTTAATGGCAATGTGCTCCACTTCCCTCGAGTTATTGGCTGTTTGGTCAACAACTTCCCATGAGTTATTGGCTATTTGGTCCACAACCTAGAAAGAACTACAAGTATTGAGTATGAATTAAGCAGACCATATTAAACTTTCATAATTCAAGATAGAAATTTCAACCTCTTTGGATCTATAGTTTTCAGAAACAAATTCACCAAATTCATTGAATTTATTATCAACAAAATTTGAGGCCAAGTACCAATATGTGAGATCAATTAGCTTGAAACTACCTACAAATCCTGGATTTCAAGAAGAAGAATAATTTCAAGAACAGTCATTTAGAAGGAAATACTTAATTAAACATGTATTCACTAATTTGTTGTGATAAAAAAAAAAAAAAAAAAGTAATTCTAAATAATAAAATGAGCCTTCCCCTTAAATCAGTGTAATTTGGAAGGGAGCTTTTGGGAAATTCGGGAGGATATTCCATTCCATTTGGTGGGACATGAATATTGATGACATTTATCCGATTATTTATTTATTTATTTTTCAATTTTCGACCCCAGAATAACTAAATATATAATAATAAGGCGCTTCGTAATGCGCAAAATCCAGTCTCTGCTCCAACGCGGGGATTTCACCTGATATTTCTTCCCCTTTTATCTTCCTCTCCATCTCTCAATTTCTTCCGTCCAATTCTTCATTTGGTTCGGGTTTCGGTTTTCGGTTCACACCGTCCGTCCCTTTTCCCTCTCTCGGAGATTTCTTTGTGACCCAAAGGATTTGATGTGCAAAACTTAGAGAAGGGGCTACAATGGCGGCAACTCAATCGGCTCCTCCATCAGATGACAATAACTCCCAGAATTCAGGTCTGATTCTCTTCTTCATTCTTTCTTTTTGCAATTTGGTTTCACTGTATATTGTTAGTTGGATTTTGCCAAGTCGAAACCTTGAGCTTCGGTGTTGGTTTTTAGTTTTTAGTTTTCTTCTCATGCAAGTACTAGCTGAAGGTTGGTGTTTGTTTCAGCTCCAGCTCCTGCACGAGCTACGGTCGAGGATCGTGGAGATGAGATGGTGGAGGTTGAGAAGCAAACCTCCCCGCCATCTGTGTTTGTGAACTCTGAACCAATGAGAGAGGATCAGGTGCAAAATGCTGTGAAGTTTCTTCAACACCCAAGAGTAATAGGCTCTCCTGTTGTTTACAGACGATCGTTTTTAGAAAGAAAAGGTCTGACGAAGGAGGAGATTGATGAAGCCTTCAGGCGTGCGCCTGTAAGCCAATTCTTTTACCATTGAGATGTCTTATAGAATATTCGTTTACGTTGATTCCTTTGCTTATATCCACGCTGCTTCTAACTGCTGCTTTTTTGGCGTTGTGGGGGTGTGAAAACAGGACCCGCCCTCTAATGCACTGACAGCTACTGTGAGTCAAGGTGATGATTACTCCAAGGAATTAAAATGGATCTCTCTTAGTTTAGTCGGTCCATTTTAATCTGAGGAATAAGATAGAGCTCATTATTTTTTCTTCATCTTCAGGCTATGTTTTGAGAATTCTTGAGTTACCATGATTCATATGTTTTATTCTCTTATTCATGAACAGATGGAAAGGTGAGCACAATTCAGCCACAGCCCTCTATGCAATCTCTTCAACCAGTTGCCAGTGTCGCTCCGCCTGCTGCTGCTGCTTCTAGTGGGGGTATCATCACGCGGTCTAGATTCCACTGGTCTCATGCCCTTCTCGCTGTAGGAGTACTGGCTGTTTCGGGGGCTGGAACAGCTATAGTAATTAAGGTAACCCTTACTCTGTATGTTCTTGCTGTTGTATGAAGATTTCTGGCATGTGAATGCTAAACTTCTATCTGAGATTTGACTGATAGTGCTGAGTGCTTCTTTTAATAACTCTATATTTGTAATGTTTCTGTAAGATCTGATTCATGTACTCTGTTTCAGAAATCTATTATTCCTAGGTTGAAATCTTGGGTGTGCAAAGTTGTGAAGGAAGATGATGACGCTGAGAAGAAAATTAATTCAAAACCAAGTGCAGCTGAGGAAGCAGCTGCTGCAGCCAAAGCAGCAGCAGCAGCAGCATCTGATGTGGCAAAGGCGAGTCAAGAGATGCTGTATGCAAAAAATGAAGGTGGTTTTAGCTCTATTCTTCTGTCTCCTAATTCCTTTTGTTGTTTGGACTGACAAGATTTTTCAACAATTTTCAGAGAAAAAGAAGTTTGAGAACTGTGTCAACTTGTTGGATGCTCAGCTTGGGCAGATGAAGTTGATGCTGAATGCCATTCAGAAATTGGAAGGTACTACTGACTAGCTATCTGAGAGAAAAGTTTTTAATAAAGAAAAATGGAATTACTGTAACACAAAGAAAAATAGAATTACTGTAGAAAAATGGAATTACTGTAACACATTCGAAGTTTTACACCTTTTTACTTGGATGGTAATGGTATTTAGATTTCAAGATCATAGGATATTGCATGTGCTTGATTTGTACATCATTTGATTAAAACATATTTACAAATGATATTTCAGCTTTCAGAAATATCGAGTTTAGCTGATAGGTGCTCCTAATTCCATTAAAATTATCAGCAGAGAGAATGAATGGAAGAACTTCGTTATTGGTAAAGGAGATGAGCAAATCAGCACCATGAAATATATTTGCGAATGATAGTTCAAGTATCAGAAATATTGAGTTAATTATGAATTTTCTTAATTCTTGTATAATAATTGGTAGCAACCACGTATGGAAGAACTGCTACTGTTGATCAAGAAGACTACCGAATTGCTGCCATGAGTTCAAAGGTGAGAGCTAGAAGTGGTCACAGAATGACCAACTTTTTCTGGCTTAAGATGATATCTTTGTTTTATAGTATCTGATCTCTTTTACGTACTGAATTTTGACCTTCAATTCATTTGAATATTTTGCAGCTGCCATATTCCAATGGCAAGGTGGACTATAGCTTGCAGTCAGGTTGTTATTAGCAGTTTAAATGTTGTTCTGTGTATGGTGTTTTTTTGTTTTGAAACACAAACATCACTGTGATATGCCTAAAATTTTTATATGCAGCTGCACCTTCCTTGTCTGCCACACCTTTTGAACCCTCAGTTGCACCGTATCCCAAGTCTTACATGGAGGTAATTTAATCTTCTATGTCACTTCTGGATAATAAACTTCTTTTGTTCATGAGTATGTTCCCATATTAAAGCATTCTATCTTCCAAGTAGATATGTAAACTTACAGAATCCAATCCTTCAAAAGAAAACTGGCTTCTATTTGGCAAATTGTTGCTTCTATTGACTGTTATTCATTGAACATAAACACTTGTTTCCAATATAAATAGGTAATTCAACTGAAAATTACCTCAGATGAGAGAATTTGATTGAACAGTCTGCATTTTGTCACACCATGGTTTGACCTACGTAGTTGCAGATTTCTTATATGGCGCAGTTAATTATTTATTAATAGTTAATTATTACTGCTGGTTATCGATGTGTTCTATAATATCTTGGTCAAGTTTTTTGTATATTGATTCAAATTTCTTGTTTTTCTTATCAGACCATGGCCAAGGTCCAGAGTGGAGAAAAACCATCTAATATTAGAGTAAGTAGTACATTGCCTTTAGTGTAGAATAGACTTTGACCTTGAAATTGGTTCCTTACATGAAAACATGTCATTAGTAAGAAGTCTGGCTTTTCCTTTGTGTTCGGTATTTGTAATTCCATCAGCAAGGTGGTGTTGGTATGTAGTTGGCCTGATTGCATTTGTTAGGAATGACATCATTACAATTGAATGGTAGTGTCCATGTGCCAAATTAATGCCAAAAATAGGTGCACACCTTTTTTTCTCTTAAATAGGAAATGGAGAAATCAGATCGATATCTTACTTTGAGGACTAAATTGTAATTGCACATACCTTTTTTTTTTTTTTGAACTCTTGAACTCCCCGTGAGACTTGTTCTAAGTTTTTTAATAGGCTCCCTTTCAGGACATCGATGATTATTTACCTCCTAACCCAAATCAACAGCCATCAAATCCTCGCCTAGCTCCTAGAGCCAAGGTTGTTTGATGAAAGTTTTCCTTCAATTTATGCTTGTCGCTAGTGTCATTTTGACTCATAGGACATCGAAATGAAGGGAGAAGTATATTGAGAGTCATTCCTCTTAATTTTCATCGTTCACAAAACTTTGGATTGGATAATGGTTCCTTATTTGTGAGCTCATTTCAACATCGGAAATCATCTATGTTGATTGATTTCTCTTCGTGGTGGGAAATAGTTCCCCATTCTTCTTTGTAAATGTCATGAATTTTCTTTTATTTCATTTTCATTTTTTTAAAATTCCATTTATGTTTTAATCCTCTCTCCAATTTTAAATTGGATTCCATACTAAAAATTTTACTATCATTCCAAGAACGTTTTGATTGAATTTCATTTCAAATATTCTTAAACCTCTTTCTTAATTGATCAATATAGATTTAAAAATTTAGGGAAAAAAGCTGATTATTGTTAGAAGTTAACTCTGAGGACCAAACTCTTTTCTAATGCTTATAACTGTGAGAGTGGACTTGCATTGCATTGGCGGCTCAAAATATTTTGTCTGCTTTCCAGGCAATATGTGAATTTGGTTTGGTACACTTCTAATGGTTGTCAAATACAGTGGTCGGACATTTTTCAGAAATGGATATTGTACTCGGTATCTTTCATGAATCAACTGGCTATGCTTAACCACCCCCCCCCCCCCCCCCCCCCCCNAAAAAAAAAAAAAAAAAAAATCCTAGATCTACCACAAGTAGAGGCTTCTGCTATATATTTGTTTCAACCGTTCTCTTGTGAACTAAAACAAATTTTTTTTTACTGACTTTCCTTTTGTGTGAATGTAATAGCCTTGGGAGGTTGGTACGCAAAACAATTCTGGCCTTTTCTCCCAGACTCAAGAAGATGAAGGTTTGAATTACATGGTGCGAAACAATGGCGTTACCTATCAGAATGGTAATGCTTCAGTGCCTTGGTGGGAGAAGAGAAATGTTAATATTACAGAGAGCGATAATAATGAGTTGAAGACAGGCTCTTCCAGTGTATTCACTGCTGAGAAACCAGTTCAACGTACATGGGTTCCTCCTCAGCCTCCACCTGTTGCACTGCCAGAAGCAGCTGAAGCCATCAGACGTCCAAAACCAACTATCCAGAAAGAGCAGTTGACCGACGAACAGTTAGCAACCCAACCAAATGTAACTGATGAGTTGCAAAAAGCCACCAAAGTTTCTGAAACTGGAGGAGCGATCGATTCTGAGAACTTGGGAGGGAGCTCAAGTGAGATACAAGTGGAAGAATACGATTCTGGGGGACAATGATCACGCATGAACTGCAGGTATAGTTTTATGAACTTTTCCTTCTAAATTCATAGAAATAGATGAAAGAATGCTATATATCATTTCCTAAAGATGTACTTATACTTTGTTGCTTGGTCAAAATAATATCCTGTCGTGTTTTCCATTTATAGAATAAAGTTACTACACAATATATTTGATTGTACACTGAAGTTTTGTTTTGTTTTGTTTTGTTTTCTTAAATCTTGTTCCATATCTGGATGTAGTAACTGGTGTTGAATCCCGGTCAAACTGTATTTCTATATGGATTTCCTTGTTCTTTTCATATCTGTGATCTTCGCAGCTGCACAAACTCTAAAAACCTAAAGACACTAATAGACTCTCTGGTTCCCAAGAGCCATACTATACCCTTCATTGAATCGGAACCAACCACCTCTCTTGAATAATAGAAGGAAAGAGCTCAAACAGTTGAGCAGCTGTTGGCCTACAACTTCCGCACACAAATCTATTCATCCTTTGTAGGTTGGTTAGAAGTTAGTTTTGTTTGGTAAGACAGAATTTAAACAACCATCAACAAAGACCACAATATCTCTTTAGATGTTTTAGGGCTCCATTCATCCATTTCTCTAACTTGGCTCGAAAAACATTTTATCCTTTCTTGTCGTCATGTTATACCGACACTCTGGTTTTTGATCCATTTGTGCATTTTTTTAAAGCAAAAATCCAGCCATGGTGCTTCTTTTATGGAGCCAAGTTAAACCCAAATACTCTATGATATAGATCTTTCAAGGCGTGCCTAATCAACACGCCTCCGAAGTGTTAAAACTAGAGGCTAAGATCCCTCCCTACATACCAGCCAGTAAATTTCATCTTCTTGAAACTTTTACCCTTTGACTTTGAGAGTAATGTAGATGGAGGGAGAAGGAATGGGATGATAGGGTCGAGCAATTAAAGGGAAGAAAAAAGACATTGGAAGAGACGGTATCTAAGACTTTTGTGGCTAGAATTTGGATGAAGAGGACACAATGCAACAACAAGGGTAGCGAATATAGGGTTCACAGATTCAGGATCAGAAAGGAACATCCTGAAATGGAAGTAATGCGAGAGAGTGAATGTAGCTGAAGAAATTCAATTAGTGAAAACATCTTAGATGGTACAATCTGGGAAACAGTTTACTATTGTCAATCTAATGATCCTTCCCAAATAAAATCCAAGACCTTCACTTCACAAAAACAGGGAAACGTTGTGAAATGACATTTCAAAAGGCCTACATAACGACATAAATATCCCATCCCTCTTGGCAGAGTAACACCTAAATCTACTCCTAATGATCCTATGCGGCATAAAGTACCAAGACTTTAAAGTCACATAAGGGTGATCGGAACATCCTGCTTTGCCCGTTACGTATCGCCGTTAGCCACACAGTTTTAAAATGCGTGTACACTAGGGAGAGGTTTCCGTTCCCCTCTCCAATTGATATGAGATTTCATAGTCTACTCCCCTTGGGAGCCTAGTGTTCTCGCTGACACTGTCTCTATACCATTATGGATGGTCGTTTCAATGATGATACTCTTTGCCAAGTTTTTGATATCAATGAGATCTACTGCCCTTTTGGATGTCCTCCCATGATTTTCATACCCTCTCAAGCTTGGAGCAAAGCAAAGGATATAAGCAAGGAGAGGAAGTAAGGGTTACACATAACCCATTTCAATATTTCCTTTTGTGAGTAAGATGCTCATGAAATTGAAAGTTTAAGATAGAAATAGCTAATATTATAAATAATTTTATTTTTTATTCAACGGATGTAGTTTACGGGTAAAAATTGATTTCCCCTCATAGTTTTAAACTACTATGATATTCAGCCATTAATGTATGTTGATAGTAGGATTATTGAAAGAAAATTAGGAATTTACTAGTTTAGTAGTTACACATAATGAAGAGTTGGGCAAAATTTGGATATGTTTTGGAGAATTTTATAATTTGCTTTTGAATATTAGTAGCAAATTATCATTAAGTTCTCCCTCAATTTCTGGTTCCTGTCACATCCTCTTTAATAAAGTTACTTTCTTTGACCATCATTGGGCTTCAAAAACAGTCCCTAATTCCCGGATATGTGTATCTGTGTGTATTTTATATTCGAAGTAAATATTTTCAAGGACAATTGCTTTTCTAAAAGAAATTTGAATGACCTGCTTTGTTCAAATAGATGTCCAAAGCTACTAGAGACCCTTGGTATTATTATCTATGTATCAGCATAATGAGTGCCAAAAGTGGAGGTATTGGGTTACAACTTAAAAGTGGAAATTCAAACTTTGGTCATTGTAATAGAAAATGCGTGCCTAAAATAGTTGAACTATTTAGGCAAGCTTGATGAAGGAATTTTGTTAGAACAAAATAACCACCTTTCCAACATCTCACATAAATAAAGATTGAGGACATGAAGAAGTGATATGTTATTAATTAGATTCAAATTCTTCCCTATAGTATTGAACTAAAAGAACCTTCTCGAATTGTAAAAGCAAAATGAAATTTAGAATCCGAAAAGTAGTCTGCAAAGAAACTTACAATCTCTGTATTCTCTGAAATCATTTGGATTAATACCCATTGATTCACAGCATCACATGTGAATAGGAAGTTAGGTAGGCATTAAGAAAAAATAAAGTTTTTCTTAAAGTTTATCAAGATATATATGACTTAGAATATAGTTTAAATTTTGAAAAAGTTTATTAATTGACCTAATTAAATATGTTAGTATTACAATATAATATATAATAATGCGATATCAGAAAGAAAAAGAACCATTCTAATGTGGTGGGCTGTATTTCAAAATGACCTCTGGTTCTTTACAAATAATTATAACTTTGAATAAATAAAAATAAAGAGAACAGAACCAATAATCGTCAGAATTAAAAAGAAAAAACAGAAAAAAAAAAAAATGAAATGAAAAATTGATCAACCACCTCAGAACCAAAAATCATCAGAAACTTGCACGATCTCTTCTAATCTAAAATTTCTTCAAATCTCGCAATCTGCCATGAAGACAAATGAAACGCCTTGTACGCAATTTCCTTCTCAGTTCATATGATGCACTTAGTATTCATTATGACGGGAAATTATGAACATGTAAATTCATGCTTGTAGTGTTCATACCTTCAATTGTTTTGTGTGATCTCAACTGTTATGTGTGAAAATTATGTGGATGTGATTATGCTGTAAATTTTGTCTGAAATCGAGGAGGGGGCATTTAATCGAAAAGCAGTTGGTATTTAATCTTATTGGAAGATGAAAATTTAGGAACTATCAATCTGGAAGATGATACTCACGCCGCAATGATGTTAGTACTCAATTTGATGAAGTTCATTTGGAAGATAATTTACCGGTCCGCTCTCCGGTGTGCCTGACAAGAAGAATATGAACCGAATTCATACTTAATTTATTTTGAAGAGGAGGACAAAAGAAGATGAGCGAATCAAATGCAGGAGGTAAGTGGAAAATGTATAGAGCCAATTGGAGAGAGTTATAACCACTTATGTTCTAATGCTTACCAAATTGCTTCACTAGCATCACAAGAGTTGGAGAAGATGAAGAGAATATATATTTTTTTTAAAAGAAACAGAATTAAAGGAAACTACATTTCCGATGAGAAAAAGAATATAAACTTACAGAGATGAGGATGAACCAAATTAAAAGCTGAATGCAAACTAAGCTATTTTGTGTTCTTTCAGAATAAGATTTGTGCGCTTCATCAATTCAACCACAAACAGATCCAAATCTGAGATTGGATGTAAATTCTAGATCGTTGTGTTCGCATCAGCCGAACTTATCTGTATGGGAAGAAGTAGGACCTCCTCTTTCCCGCTTCTTTCACCGCTCTGTAACGAGCGGTGTGCGAAGGAAAGGATGTGGATCCAGAATTCGAACTAGTAGAGGATGTTACGCTTATGCCTGATCCACTACCTTCATTTACCTTCGATACATTTCCAGGTCGATCATTCTTCTTAATGCTCGTCTTCCTCATCATGACTGCATCTTCTCCTTCAATGTGTCGTCGACTGTAATTGTATAGCAGGTCCCTTAATTTCCATCTGTTGGATGATCCTGTAGAGATTCTTTTATTGCTCCTTCCAGGCGATGTTTTCTCTGTGTTTGGAGACCAGACGCAGTACGTTTCTGATGAAACGCCTCCAAGATTGTCCGTTTCAGACGAGGAGAGCGATGTCGTGTTACGCTCCTCTTCGTTCATCAACTTCCTCAACGGGGAACGACGCACAGCTGGCTTCGTCTTCGGATTCTCCGATCCCGTGTCTACACGCGAAGCGTTATCTAGCAGTAAGTTCGTGTTGAATACCGGATAGACCGGCTTAATTTGGCCATTGTAGAAGATCTCATGAGCAGAGCTCGTAGACGCGTCCGGTTCCCTGCAAAGGACAGCAAACTCGAATTCATCGTCATCACCGCCATTTTCACCACAGTCATCAATTGTAACTCCTTCCGCTGATTCCCGCGCATGGCCAATGGACAAATTTTCTCGGAAACGGTAAACCGAACCCTGAGCCTCCCAGCCGTAATTATCATCATCTACAAACGGTTCTTCTCCAACTTCCCTAACGACTCTGGCCGCAATTTCAGCGAGGCTACTACTACCTGAAGAATAGCTGCTAAAAGTCGGAGAAAGCGATAGATACGTAGGACCTTTTTCAGCCTCCATCGCCTGAAAACTCACAATCGCGATTCTTACAGCTCCACAGAGAGAGAGGGAGAGAGAAACATAAAAAGCAAGCTGTGTGAAAATGGCGGAAAGTGAAGGAAACGAACGCTTTAAAGGAAGGTTTATAGGTGGAACTCAAAATGGAGAAGGCGGCAGAGCGTCTGAATAAAACGATTGAACGAACGAACGAACCATCTTTACAACTGACGCGCTTAAGTTACAACTGACAGAGACGGGCAGCTTGCCTTTATTTGAAGTAACACGTGTCGCTCCAAGCTTGTTCACACGGGCAATGGATATGGAGTCAACGCGCAACGCCTTGCGCCCTCTTTGAAATTTGAACAAAATTGCGGGCTTTAAAAGTGGACCGTGACGTTAGCATATTGGCCCACTGGGCTAGGCCCACTTTTTTTTCTTTTTCTTTTTCTTTTTCTTTTTCTTTCTTTGGAGATATCAAAAGAATAGACCAGCTTGTAACACCAAAATAAGCACTCCTTTCATTTTAAACATTTTTTTTTTTGGAGATTATTGACTTCATATAATGAATAATTTAATTCTTTTGGTAAACCAATAGTTTAGGTAAAAAAAGGAAAATAATAATGGTTAATTATGAGGGGAAGGAAGGAATTGAAACCAAAATCTTCCACCATTTGTGATTGTATTATTTTATTCAACAAGGTTTGTTTTCAATTAGTACAAGTTAGACCCTCTCATTAGTATTATTATTATTATTATTTATATTGACATTTATGAAAGTATAATAAATTAAGATGCTTATTGTAATACCATATGAATAATGCAACATAAAGGGAAAAATTATATATTCATTTGACCATAGAATTTCTAGTAATGTTAGGATAATCCCTAATTTGGTTGTTAGGAGCATAAACAATTAAACAAGAGAATCATTATCTAAAAACCCCCTAATATTTCATCAAATTTGTAAGCAAACACGTAAACCATATTCATTCATAGCCTATAGATTAGCAAGTGCTTTCCCATTGAGCGATTTTGATCTTTATATATATATGGAAGTGCTGAGAGGATGACTTGTGAAACAGATAGGGTTGACCAATCAAAGATGATGAAATAGGTGGTTTTCCTGTGCATATGGTGGCGCCCTTGATACTATTTTGTGAAGATTGTTCCAAAAGCTCTCGCGCACAGCAAGATGCAAATAAAATGGCAAACCAAACTCCAAAACTAATGTACTGTAATTAATAAATCACAAAATCATCGAAAAATGGATGCTCAAATGGGGCATTTACAAGTATACGTATAAACAGAGAGAACACAGAGAGAAAGAAAAGCCGACTGTACAAGATATTGGGTGCTCAAGTGGGGCAGTGAATAAGTAAGATCCTTCATCACAACCATGCTCCCCAGCCTGGAAACATGTGGCACAAACGATCGGGGTCGATAGCATCCTGTATAAGCTGTTGGACCTATTGTTTTGGGGGGGTCAAAGATATTACTAGTGTCAAAATCTAAAAAAGGTGCAATAGAACAAGCTTTCTTCCTTCAATCTCATCATAAACGAACTTGGAATGTGAAGAAACACTCTCTAAGTTCATGCATTGTTGATGAAGAAAAATAGGAAGTTACCTGCCCATGCACACTTCTCATTTCGCCATCTTCATATCCATCTAGTTTTTGTTTGACTCGCAACAATGCACGTGCAGCATCTTTATTCCCTTCGTATTCATCTTCTGAGCCTTCTAGACTAGTCTCCAGGTCATCATCGGTTTCCTATCGAGATATATATATATATATATAGGTAAGCATCTGTTCAATAAACATAAAAATGCTGCACCATCCAATGATGAAATTGAGTAAAAGCTGTGCCACTTTTCTTGAAGGTATTCTACACAGTACCCCTTTCAACTCTAATTGCTATCATTTGTTTCTCATTTTAGATTAATAAAGTCCTAAAATCTCTTAACCATTTGTCCAACATGAATTTGGGGCGTGTCTGCATCCCAAACATATTTTACGTTCTACAACAGTATCCTAAGCTCTAGCAATTCACATACTACCTTTTGACGCTGCAATGCCTTCAGAGGGGATAAAGCCCATTTATACAGCGGATCATGGATGAAAACCTGCAAGGAATTGAGTTTGCATGTTTAGAAAAAAAAAAAAAAACAAGTGTTGAATAGTAATAATTTTTTTCAAAGGGAACGTGAGTAATACTTCAACGATGGTTAGCAGTGCCTCTTTATTGGTCCGCATAACGGAGAGAGTTTCCTCACAACATCTTCTGAAAACCCCTTCCACTCCATTAACACCCATACCATCAATCACATCTCTTGTAAGCCTGAATGGAACCTAAGATAATTGATTGAAGCAACAAACAAAGAATGATGATCATACTATATGTCAGTTCTGATGGTACCAAAAAAAAAAAAAAAAAAAAAATGAAGGATAAATTTTAGTAGTGTAACAGACCCGCTCCGGTGTCTTAAGCATCAAGCCTTGTTCAAAGGCAACTCCCAGATCAATATGAACAACTTCAGCCGTAACTTGATCAATCAAAATGTTCATGGAATGTCGATCTCCTAAGCCAACAATATAACCAACCTGAAGCATTGAATTTTTTTCAGTTTTGCAACCAAATTAGAATGAACTGACTCCTGAGGAACATCATTTAAAATCACAAGTCAAATATAATGTTTAACTAAATCCCTCCCTATAACTTCAACCAATATTTATGATGATGAATTGAAGGCACTTATTTTTCTTTGGCATCAAGCTGAGGATTACTATGAAGAAGGTTTATAAATCTTTTTTCCTGTTTACTTACTACATCTACTTGCTTTGGTTAAATCAAAAGATTCAAACCAATTTGGTCAAAGTTAGTGTTAGGCCTCCCATTACAAATACATAGGTCAGGACAAGTAGAGATGGGCGGATTATTTAGTGTTTCTATTTTGTTTTGCGTTCTCTGTTGGGTTGGTTCTTTCTTTATATAAGAAAACCTGGCTTTTAAATACTAATCATGTTAGAGAAATTGCTCACCATTGAACTAGCAGCCACACTTCGAGTGTAAGCAAGCCTCTTCTCAAACCAATCAGCTGGTTGTAAGAACCTCTCCAGAAAAAAGTAATGCATGACGGGCCTGTATGAGTTATATTAGTTTCAAATACCGGATAAAATGCAGCATCCACGGTTTCTACTAAAATAATAATAATAATAATAAATAAATAAATCAAACCTGAAATTCTCAGAAACTTCCTGAAATGCTTTACGCTTGTCTTTCTCCTAATAGAACATGGAATCAATTTTAGGATAAAAATAGACTCTAATTAATAGTCTAAAAATAAACATCTAAATGCATCTTAAACCTCAAAGACTGGGATATATGTGATCCAAACAATACCACTGATTATTACAAAAAAAAAAAAAAAAAAAAAAAAAA